>NW_027496310.1:0-175476 GCF_021521415.1 Bidens hawaiensis
GAGAAAAATGGGCCAAAAGATGGGGCCCAAAAGCCCGTCTTTCTTCCGGCCTTCAAGTCAAGTCACGGCTTGTGAACCTTGAAGCCGAAGACTCTAGGTACGTAATCTTGTGATGTCTTTTGAGGTTTCAGGTGTCCATAGGTCATCAGAAACAAGTGAGGAAATGTTGACCCAAAATAGGCTCCATCAAGATCTAGATGCTGTTAAGGAAACATTGTAGGGCCCACAGACTAAAAATTATACAGGTTTCTTGTGTTCCAAGAAAGATGCGCACTTTATATTTTAAAAGTTTTGAATTAACTACACGGATGATTCCTGTGGACTGTGGTTCGGGCGATATTGCAACTTTAATCCCCAACTTTGAAAATTCTGAATAATTATAACTTTAAACCAATTGTTTGCATGAACATAACACCCTAAAGCTTTTAATATTAAAGGGTATTTTGATCATTTCACACTCACTGAATGAAGCAAGTTAACCTCCATCCATTTTAGAGACCAGTGGAGTTACGTTCGTGCAAACAGTTTGTCTAAAGTAGTAATTTTTCAAACTTACTTAGGAACTAAAGTTGTCATATGAGCTAACCACAAGGACAATCCTGTGTAAATAAATTATGGTTTAACAAAAAGAATAAACTGCAGGAAGACGTGACCGTTCCACTTTTTATTACCTACATGTGTAATTATGTAATTATTTATATATGCATTTTAATGAAAAAGGATACTATCTTGAAACCTGGATTGTGGGGTGTAAATATCTTCACACTTTGGACAAAATATTTTGACAGTGTTTTGTCTTGAGATGTCGGATTGACCAACGGGAAGACAGGGTTGACCACAGCAGTACACTCTCGGGCATCTGCCAAATTCTGCATTCTTGTATTTCTCAAGCTGTCAAAAGAGATCATTTACGCCAATTGTTATTTTTCACAAAAGCACTAAGCTTTACTAATATGGGATCAAAGAATAATATCATACCATGGCAGCCAATCCTTTGGTTGTTAGAATATATCGTACATGAATAAGACCATAAAGCATCTCTGCAGCTGATTCAAATATCTCATTTTGTTCTTCTGAAAACATATCACCTGCTACATACATTAAAATTTAAAACAAGTCACGCTGCACGTGAAACCGAAGTGCAAAAAACAAGTCAGTAAAGATTTCAAGAAACAAAAAAAAGGTTATACCATGGGACGATTCAGCATCCAGAATCAAATCAAGAGCATACTCATAGTAAGGAACTTGACTGCTCAAACCACAGAGATTAAAATCATCCTGAATATAATTCTCATCAACTTCACAGAAAAACTCGTTTCCGCGCAGGTTGCAGAACCATGATATCCAAGACGTGTCTTCCTCATCGGACCCGCTAACATCCGACTCCTCACTATCTGTCTCAGATTCCTCTACAATCTTTTCCTCCCCTAATAACAAAACATAAACCCTTTTTTTTTACACAAATCCCATAAAAAACCCAAGATTTCAAATATACAGATTGCATACAGTTTTCTATGCAGTTAATCCGGAAAAATATCGAATATCGGTTATCATGGTGAGATATTAGTAATTATAATATCATGCAGAATTTATATATATAGCAATTTAACACTAACAATTCGGTATAATATACTCTCCTACCATTAACAAATTAACCTTTTGCAACTTACAAAACACTTAACAATCGTAACAAGTAGGAACTGATTAAGACTTAAAACACTAAATATTGACAATTAAGACTTCAAAAACAGATATCGGGAAAATTAGTGATATCTCGGTCAAATATTAGTCCAATATCGGCAAACATAGCCGATAATATCGTGACCGATATTATGACTAATATTTTGCACTGATATCTTACCAATGGACCGATAACCGATATATCAGTGATATATCGACTGTAGAGATAATTTTACACAATTAACAAAGTAAAAAAGTAATTATATTCCACCAATTAGAAAACCCCTAATATAAAGTCACTTGCACTAAGGTTGCAAAAGTCGCTAGGCAGACCCTAGGTGATGTGCTTTAAAAAAATATATAATTTATATAAGTATTTTCTACACTTTTAAATGATTTTGAGTTGGTGTTTATTAAATATTAGTCTAAAGTGGTTCGTATTTGAATTAAATATGTCAAGAGACTACGAGCTTAAACGAGAAACCAACTCAACATTAATAACTACTTGTTGGTTTATTAAGTCGGTGCATTACATATCTTAATTTTAATCCTAGTTATATATTTATGGTTTTCATATGTAATGAGTCTAAACAGAAAATGATTAAATGTGAACCATAATTTTATAATTATGATATATGAAAAAGAATTATCATGTGACATCTTACTTAAATTACTTATGTTCTTATTTCTTTAATTTTAACCAACGTTTACGTTTGTTTGTAACATAGGCCTACAACAAGTAATTATTGATATTTGATGGGCCCGCGTGAAGAGGTATGAATTGGAAGCAGTTGTAAGAAATTTAAAACCTAGCAAAAGTCGGTTAAAGTGTAATATAAATATATGGAGCTAAGGGGAGCAGGAGCGGAGAGAAGCATATTATTCGGCGGCTGGAATATTAATATAATTCTTGGGAGGAGCGCACGGCAGAACATCTCAAAAAGAATACTAGTGGCAGGATCTTTTGGTGAGAGAAGCATAGCCATAATTTTGATTTGGTGGAAAATATAATTATTGCAAGGTAGCAGCAGCACAGAATCAAGAAACAAAGTAACAGCGGCTCGTATCATTATTATTGTTTCAGGTTTTTATTATTTTCAAAGATTAAAAAAAACATGATTTGCATATTATACTTTTATTGTACGCCATTGAATATGAGTAGCTAAACTTGTTAGAACTACCTAGGTTTGGTTAATTGACGATGTTTTGATGATTGTTTCGGGTTGAGTAACGAACATATAATTGATTTTCTAGTGTCTAAGTTCATATTATTATGATTTTATTCTATGATTGCTATTGAGTTGTTCAATGTTATATTAATAAAACCCCGTGTGATTTTATCTTTACATGAATTAGTTTCGTGTTTTGTTTAGGATTGCATGCTAGACTAATTACTTGGTGTTTTTGGTTGTTTGTGGTAGACGTCACCATAGGGTTTGTTTGGTTAAAGTTGTTCATATCAATGGTTCATCTCCTTTTAGTTGGACCAAGACATTAGGAGTTGGTTTGTCTCTTTGGTCTATTCGATTTAGTTTGCTGTTGCGAGACCACATGCGGTTTTCTAGCTGTTGATTAGGTTAATTTGTAAGCCGAATTATTTAATCTTTAATATTGAATTACCCCTTATTCCTTAAGTTTGTTAAGATTACGAGCTTTAGAGGAATTTGTGATTTTGATACGGACCAAGTAATAAATCAATTGGGTACTTAGAAAATCAACTGTGCTTTATCTTCTTTTCTAAACGTTTTTAAGGGTCTTTAGTAAAACTGACCGTGGGGACCTATTTTCCCTAATTATTGTCTAGTGAGATCATCTTTATAACCCGGTTTTATGTGTTCGTTGTCACCTGAGCGTCGTTGATAGTCGTCAAGATACCTTACCTGGGTGGTTCACCTTCATCATATTTGAGAGCTCCGTTGTGCCGTTAAGTTTTTCTTGTCAGTTTCATTAACTTAAGTAAGTTAGTTAAAGTAATTAAAATAAAATATAAAAAAAATAAAAGAATAATAATATCAATTAAATATTTTAAGGTAGGACTTGGATTGGGGTTTATAATCTGAGCCGTTCTCACGTGTCTTCGAGTTCGATATCCGGACTTTCCTCATCTTTGCTATACGCGACCGGTACACTTGCCGTTTGTGTGAACTAGGATAGATTGTTTGGTTTTTAAAGCTTAGTTGCGATTCGTGATTATTATATATATTTTCGCACACCACTAGGCGGCCGACTAGGGAGTTGAGTGTACTCGGAGAGTACTCGGACATGGTAATTATAAAAAAAATAAAATTTTTGGATATATATATATGTCACATATCATAAGTTTCTTAATATTTATAACAAAATAGGGGAATATCAATATAAATAAGAGAGATACATCTTTAAACAATCATTATTAAAAAAATGATATTCGTTCATTAATATTATAGAAATACAAATTATGTTTTATTTTTTGAGTCAAAATCGGTCGAAGTTCACCGACTACATGTGATTCTGGCTGAGGTTAACTAGGCGGAGTTAAAGAATCTCGTCTCGGGGAGTACTCTAAACCTAGTTTTACAACATTAGTAGCAGGTCATAATTAGGGCAAACTAACAAACCCTAAAACCCCAAATTGACATTTATATAGAATCGAAATTACCTTTGGAAAGCTTGTTATTAGGGTTTGCAGACGACCTAGAAAGTTTGGAGGTAGTGGCATCTTTGGTGCCGTTCAAATTCAATAAAAGTCTTGAGGTTGTGGCGGACGAAGATCGATCAGTTTTAGCCTTGGATCCTGATCCACCTCTCTCCCGATACATGGTGTTTGTATGTATGTATCAATCAAAGTTAGGGTTTTGGTTGTATCTATGAAACCCTAATTGGAAATATGAAATTGGAGAGAGATGTATGTATATATTTGTATCGGCGGGAACATGTGGGATTGATTAATACTGGGTGGATGATTATTATTGTTATTTCAGGTGCATGATTTAATGGGACAGTGGGTTAGTATTTGCTTGGTGGATTCATTAACAATGTTTTTTCATCATGTCACCAGGTTCGGATCTAATGTTTGGATTCCAAATATGTTAAGACTTGGGCCCGTTTCGATTAGCACCTGAAGTAAAATCAAGTTAGTGCTTTAGGCCCTTATTTGAATTTGAATTGGACTTTTAATTTTTAGGTTGGTTGTGAGCTGGTTCGATATGAAGCTTTTGAAATCTCAGTAAATAAGTAAGGGTTTGTTGCTAGGCATGTCGTGTTAAAGACAAAATCCGGAAAAATTGCTAACCGTGAGAAAGCTTGTGTCGAGAATCAACATGTCTTCATTTCTTTTGCTTTTGATGCATTTGGGTCCCTTGACCCATATGTTGTTTCGTTTCTGAAAAGAGTTCAGTGAGTCGTGCGCAGTAACATATCGACGCCGAAGAACTGTAACTTTGTTTTCAGTATAATCAGATTTGTCATTCAAAAGGGGTTGCGGCGCAACTTGTTGCCTGCTTACCTGTCTCTTTATTGTAATTTGATCTTTGTGAAATTATCAATGGTATTGATAACCAATAAATAAAAAATAATGCTAATAAGGAATGAGATTGATACAGAGGTTAAACGAGCATCAATGGATGATTGTCCAAGTCAAAACATAAATATACTATAAATGATGCAAATGACCTTAAGTTATTTGAAAAAACAAACATATTTATTGTTAGTTGTTTTGATTTGTAACAATAAAATTCGAAAATGCCCTCAATTGATGTTTCGTTTTAGGCCTCCAAAAATGTTGGGACGGCCCTAAGACTCGACTGTAAGAATTGGTGTCTAGACACCTTCTACCAAGTCTTTATTGAAAGAGTTAACGTCTAGATGTGTTGAGCTGTTGAGGCACTCAATAGTGTAATCAGGTTTGGACCCAAATACTCTAAATAAGCTATAGGGTCGTGTATATATGTTTACTTTCGTATTATAAATGATATAAAGATTTGTCTTTTCTTTTACGGAAAACTATAACGCTGATATGAAATGTATTATAATAATATGTTTAAAATACGCCTTTACATAAACATAAAAGAATGTAGCAAGTTTTGTATAGGGTTTTGCGAAAATTTTGTAACTACAAGATTCAAGTAGACATGAAGCTTATATTTGGTTGGAGTCACGTATTTGACATGATTTGTTTAGGATTATGTGACAATGCACGTCTATATTCAAACAACGTGTTTGTCCTTGGGAAGGAGCTATTGCTATATTGTCATGCATGAACTCACAGTTCAATGTTTGGTCGTTTGTGGAAAAGAAAGAAGCGATTAGAAGAGCTTAGTCCATTTCTTTTAATGAAATGTAAATATTTATATAGAGCTCTTCTTAGATGTTTCATGGGACGGGATATACTTTTAAGACTATATAGTTCCTTAAACAATCGAAAGATATCCTAGATTGTCAATTTTATCTAGATCATCATAATCCACTTGTCTTGAACAGGTTTATTTTCAAAATATTATTAAATAAAAAAAAACTAAAAACCGTAAATAAAAAATTATAAAACTCACTAATTTCCAATAAAATTTTATATTCCGTGATACACATAGTGGAGTATTTGTACTTCTGTATCCTGCTTGTCGGGAAAAACGAGTCTAGATGGACAGATTGTAATCGGAGGAGAAAACCAAGATCGGTTTTTTTTTTTTATATATTTTTACAAAACTGTTATTTTTATTTTGTTCTTGGTGTTTTCTTCTTGTTGGAAAAACATTTTTCAAACTTTAATTTTTTATGTATTATAATGATCCAACTCAATATTCGTTTTTTCTTGGTTTCACACCAATTTGTATTTGATAGTGATATGAAGGTGATTTAGCAATTGACATATTTGTTTTAAGATATGTAACTTCTGATCTATTGGGAGTTATAGAACCTATAAGATGTGGGTGAAACGTAACGAGGCACAAGTAGCGACAATCATAAACGGTTTTGCTAAACTATTGGATCCAAAATCAGTCAACTGGAGCCGTGATTTAGAATTTGACGGCTTTCCTAAATTTTTATGATTTTTATTGATTCCATATAATCTAAACATGCATGAATCATAGATTTAATTAGAATACATGTTTGTTTAATTAATTAATTTTAGTTGTAAATTGTCATCCTTGAATTTTAAAAATTAACAGAATCTTGGTTTTAAAATACACGTCTACGGCCCAGTTGGGACTTGGGGGGGGGGGGGGGGGGGCGAGTGAGATGCGATATATTAACAAAATTTTGATTTGAGGCGTTGCCTCTTGTACATTGACTTTTTTATGCATTAGAATGTTAAATTTGTAACTTTTAAAGTTTTACATGTAGCTAATTTATATAGTAAATCACCTATAAATCTTATTTGTAGCTGAATCAAATTAACTGGTATATTATCAATAAGGAATACAGTAGCTGAATTCAAAATGAATATGACTAGGCTAAACTTTTAACAGTTTCAAATTTTTTTTTGGAGGCCATAACCGTCCTCAAATCACACATTTGTGTGTAATAATAGCACTATCATGCAAGAAAGAATCATACCCAAAGCCTTCATTAGGCTATGTGTTGTGGGGCTTTAAGACAGGGCTTTACAGCTCCTAACATCACGGGCATGCCGGTAATGAAGAGGCTTCAAAAGAGGGGGCTTCAAAATTTTAACGGGTGGCAAAGGAAGAATGTTGACAAATAGTGGATTGGTGGGGGCCAAATCTAAAGAATGGGGCTTTAAGGAGCTTTAAACCACACCATAACTTTAGGGTTAAAGCCCTAACTGTCTACATGGCAATGCGATACGTACCTGATCCCTTAGAATGTATTCCCGCCTAAACCCATGTTACTAAACAAGCAGGAACAATCTAAGTAGAAATTAGGCAGGTAGTTTTGTTCTAGAACTGTCAGTTAGGTTTAATATTAATGGATGTTAATGTTATCTTAAATAGGGTTCTTTAACCTTGTAATTTGAGATCAAGCCTATCTCGATCGTGACTATTATCTATCTTAATTTTAGTACTTTAGATTTTGGTTTCTATCACATCTTAATTTCAGTACTTTAGATTTCCGGTTTCAATCACAGTGACACGACACTTTAACATGGGCTTTAAAGCCCTTCTTTAACAACACAGAGAACAAAAAACATAGCTTGAAAAACCAGTGGTAACTTTGTGACAGTTTTCACATCTATAAACACCAATAGACGAATCATATTTTCATGAGCATAACTGATATTCAAATTACAATATCACTGGCCATGATAAGACACACTTGGCTGTAGTCATGGAGCATGAAGCAAGCGGTGATACCCTTAAGTAAATTGCTTTTAAAGTTTAAAACAGAACACATCTAGTCTCAACAAACTGCATAATATTATCAGTCAAAAACCATGGCAAATCTTCAAATATGCAAAAATCCTCAAAAAGCATAACTGCTACAAAACTCCACATCAACTTAAAAACAAAACTCATAACTAATCTCCGAAAAACATAACCAAGATTTCATATCCAGGATTAAGAAACATTTAAGAAACATCATGAGCTACATAACTCTTATTTCATGCACCAATAACCTCAGTTGTTTCTGGCTCTGTCTCCTCTGCAGGTCGCTCCATCTTTACTCCTACATCTTCTGAATAATCACCATGAACCTGTACACCAAAAAAAACTTGTAAATAAAATAAAACACCGGTGCCAAAAGAACTTAAATTATGAGATAAGGTAATTAATAACTTGCCTCCATTAATTTGCCGATGTCAAACTTTGGTGCCTTCAAGATCTTAACTTTGCGAATAAACACATTCTGTAGAGGGTAGATGCTCGATGTAGCCTTTTCAATCTCCCTCCCAATTGACTCGGGGATGAATTTTTGAACGAGCTCTTTTAGGTCACAAGACTGTGCCTGAGTAACCATTATCTCCCTCATTTTGCGACGGATCTACAAAGAAAATGGATTCTTTAACACCACATTTTGACATTTTGTCATAAAAATTCATCATAACAAGTTTACATAAAGAATGTAACTTTTAGATGTTTACCTGTCGGATCTGACTAGATTGTGCATAGCAAGTTCTTTTCACTTGGTTGGCACGCTTCTTGGTGAACCCGATGCAGAACATTCTTAAAGTGTAGTTGTCGGTGGTTTTGACATCAACATGGGCTTCAATCAAAGACTGCCATTTCTTAACGAGTGATCTTAATTTGTCGGTGGTGAAGTCCATGCCCTGTAAAGATGCAAAAAAGTTATATAAATGAGATTCCAAAATCAATCAAACTAAGAAAATCAATGTATTCAGATACGGTATTATAATTCATACCCAAAAGTTGGTTAAGACATTCTTCCCTTGAACATCTTCAGCTCTCAAACGGATCTTCCTGTAGGAGTGATCTTCATCGTTTTGGAGGTCGGCTAGAGAAACTTCAAACACACGGTGTTTGAGACCTTCTGAAGCAATCTGACAATAAAATGCGTATGAAAATCTTTAAACATACAAGTTGATGGTTTAAACTTCAAAGTATCCAAAAGCAGGATTGTTTCAACAATAAGACTTAATGCCATATAAGATTCAAATCTATCTGATCCACACCATAGTTATCAAATGTGCCAGGCGCACTCAAGACGCATGGGCCTCGCCTGAGGCCTAGGCGCAAAAAAGCAAGAGCCTTAAAAAAATGCGCTTAAATAAGAAAACAAAAATATATTATGTTTAGAAAAGTAATACTATTCTTCAAATAAAATAAACAAAAGGTATTATATAACATTTAATATCATCTAATTAGTACCATAAGTTCTGAAATAGTAAAATTATAAATCCAAAACTTGAAACAAAATGTTCAGTATAATTTCTTTGGCCTCTCCTAGATCACAGTTATAATCGCACTCAATGCGTTTCTTTTGCTCAGCTTTTATCTTATCGTGTTCCTGTCGCCTTCTTGGTTCCACACAGTCCCAATCTCCGGCTTTAATATATCGCTCGTATAGCAAAGAATCAGGTGGCACCCTTTTGCGCTTCCCATCTACAATCACACGCCTTGATAAATCCAGGTCGCGATGTTTGTTGGATTCGCTTTAATTCTTCAAGTACCGTTCTTAATTTTTCTTTTTTCCTCCTGTGCCTAGACGAACTAGACAAAAGCCAAAGCTAGAAGCGCATGTTTTGGGCCTGGCCTGAAAAAAAAGAGGCCCAGGCGCAAGACGCGACTAGTTTTTAATAACTAAGATCTACACATGGGTTTATAATATAAATTCCAACAAGTGCACTTCCTCAAGAAAACCTAAGACAATCGGTTGAAACTTGTATATATTCAAATCTGTAACGTTTTGAAACTAAACCGCAAACTATTGTTCTTTAAAAATTTAAAATGTGAGACACTACAAACTTACTCCTACTATCCTACATACCAAAGCAACAAACTTTGATCACATCACATTGTCTAGTTATTGTATATCCTTTCATAATCTACACCAACTACTTCTAACTATAAGAAAATTCTTATAAGTTTCAATGTAGCAGCTATATTTTTAAGCAAATAACAAATACAATCAAAATTTTACAACAATGATATAAACTCCTCAATAACCAAATCACTAATATGAAATTTGAGGTCACAAAAGATAATAATAACAGCAACAATAATAATAATAATAACAGTTAGTTAGTTAGTTACCTTGGTACCCTGAGTACGAGTGACAAGTGTTTTGCCAACATTTCTAGTAGTAAACAATGATGGTGCTTTAACATCATACCAATCCTTCTTTGCAAACGGATCAGCTCTGTTTAGTTTAACATATATACATTCATTACAATCACAACATAATAATAATAATAATAATAAAGAGTCAAAATAAGAGAGACTAACGCTTTCTTCTTTCCTCCCTTCTTGCCCTTTGATATCCTCTTGTTCTTCCTGCAAATCAAACAATTAACAATTGAATGAAAAACAGATCGTTGAATGAATACATAATAATAAACTTAATAATGCAGTACCCGACCGCCATTGTTGGACCGTGAGCTTCGAGTGATGAAGATAAAGGCCGGTGAGATTTAAGTTAAGGCGGCGGACTCAAACCCTACTTAATGCTTCATCTACTCACAAACCCTAACGCCATTTATATCATCATGTTAATGCATGTTTCACCTTTGGTCCTTACTGTTTCCGGTTGTTTTATTAAAAGGATTGACTTTTAACCTGACCGACGAAAAGTTTCTTCTCTTCCGTTATAAGTTTTTTTATAACGGGGTGATTTTATAAAATAAAATAAAATAGAGAGAAGCTAGAAAAAAGTTGGAAGTGTTTTGAGGAGTGGTAGTAAAAAATTAAAGGGTAAAATTACACTGGTTTATCGAGTGTATGAAATAAAACTTTGTTGGTATTTTAATTAAATAATATTATGTTGTAAAATAACGACCTACTAGCAAAATCCTTACACATATAGAGATGATAAAGAGAAAGAAGATTGATTTTTATTGATGTGTATAACCAAGTACAAGATTCCTTTATATAAGAACTTATACATTAATACAAGGATAATGAATAGATGGTGGTTATGCATGTGGAGAGTCACTCTAATAATAATGCTTCATAACACTCCCCCTTGACTATCCACATAATGCAATACGCTTGGTAATGTTGCCTCATTAAAAACCTTGCTAGGAAAACCCATTGGGACAAAACCATAACTAAGGGAAAAAGAGTGTAACGCGTATAATACTCCCCCTTATTTATATATCCTTTAAATGATGGGTTTAACCTTCACGAAAGTTTGACTAAATCTTTTGTAGTTAATGATTCACCGCTTGATCTTGTCGTGCAAAGTTTCTAATTTCGAACAACGTTGTACTATCTTCATGGATGACTTGTAGTTCTTCTTCTTGTAAATAAGTGACATGAAATCCACGAATTTGCTATATTATATTCTCTACATCGATACGACTAACCAAACCTTTTTTACGGGTTAGTAAAATATAAACTTATATATTTCATACCCTGCATATATATTATGTTTAACTCATTTCGATGCTCGTCACTAAAACAAATTATATCATGTCAATAAATATAAATATAATATACATAGTTGTGTATAACTAGCAAGAATTATTGCATCAATTATGATAAAATATGGTGTACTTCTTGACTAAGAATTTTTATTGATAATAAGGATAATTTGTTCTATATGAGATGAACTTTATCCGTATTAAAATGTTTCAATATCTTCTAGATGAAATTTAATTGATATAAAAATATCATTACTCAAGTGCTCAACCCGCATACCATCTCTTTACGAGATAGAATGCAATCATCACATGATAATGTTGATTTAATATTAAAATATTCAACACATGGATCGATTACATCATATTGATACCTCTTTTCAACAAGATATCACCGAGTTGATCTTATCATTTCTTACTCGGCTTTTGTAGTCCACATATAGAACTTTTCATTTCATATAATAAATTTCTAGAAATTTTAGTTTAAATGTTTCATGCACGTCTAATATGTCATGGACTTCCTTTCTTGTTGACTAATCATGTATACAACATACTAGTTAAGAGATTTTACAATCTGTCATGGACTTCTTTCCATTTTGACCAATCATGTATACAAATTTACTCTTCAAGAGTTTGGCATCATTTTCGATATCATATTCAAATATACGATCCACAATTATATAAGAAACATTTCATATTGTACCATTCTTGTACATAGTTTATTGAATATCACCATATGCTTGTTAATGCATAGGAATTACATCCTTAAGATGCTTATTTTTAACCAATAAATCATGTTAGGAAACTCACCAGGAGTTCCATATATATTCCATTCATCAATGTATATAAGAATAATATATACTTGGATCCAAATTTATATAATACAATCATATCGTTCTCGAAAACTTATTATATATAATTTTGGCAATTTAAATCCTTCAAGGATAAATTTCATTATCATAATATTTATCAGATGCATATCAATTCTCTCTTGTATTATCAGATTAAATTGTGTTGCATCCACACTAGATAATATATTCTCATCATTGTGCCATTAATTATGCATTACCTTGCATAATTTTATTTTTCTTATCACGCTTTTGCAGAAAAAACTCTTTTATATCTAATATATATTACAACAATTAGTTGTATGGACAATTGCATCTGCATCATTTGTCCAAAAACTAGCAGATTCGTGAGAGAATTCATTTCTGCATCATTTGCATCTGTTCATTTTGGCCAATCATTTTAATATCTCATTTATCGGCAGAACTTAGTTCTTGATCCTCAACATTTTCATTATTTCAAGCGCTATACAAAATTATCAACGACATCGATTTTTTCGATTCCATATATAACTAGACATGATATAGTTTGTTGAGATCTCTTTTATTTTCAGGTACCTGAGATTCTTCTGGAACCATTATGTCTATCATCTCTTAAAGAGAATATTTCATTATACCTCGACTTGACCATTTTCATTACTTGCTCCATTTTCGAGGATTTTTATTCTTTGAACCGAATAATCTATCACGCTTCAGGCGTGCCATAGACTCATCACCAATGTATGGTTGTCCTTTCAATAACATTAATTGGAGCACTAGCAGTTGTTATATGTGACTTAGCTAGTCACTCTATTTAGGTCAGTGAATGCATCTGGTAGTTAATTCGCTAATTCTTGTAAATGAATTATCTTTTTAACTTCTTGTATACACTTTTTAACTTGAGGATATCTTGTATACACTTTTAACTTGAGGATCAACATAATGATAATTCATTACAACTTTTTAATTTTCCAAATGCTTCTTATTTTCCCCCTCATGTTGGAATATTTTGTTTAAGTAAAAATCAATATTGAGTCGTAAACGAATCCCACGTTGATGACTCTAAATACATGGTTATTAATACATTTTCATATCCAACATATATTTCCAACCTTCTTCGAGGTCCCATATTTGTGCATTGTGGTGGATTAATTGCAACGTATACCCCACTTTCAAAAAATATGCATGGGATGTATTTGGTTCCATACCGAAACCAACTGTAATGGGGAGTAAGTATAACTTATTGGCTTGATGTGAATTAGCATTACATTAGTAAAAACATATGTTCCAACATACAAATACGAAACTTTTGCTCTCATGATTATTGGATTTGCAATTAATCGTAGAAGTTTGTTCATTGTCTTCGACAAAAGCAATTTTGTGACAACATTCGTCACATGTAATTTAACACTTATTCCAATAATCATTACTAAAATGGGAGTCAAGATCACCATATTTATCAAAATAGTCTAATATAATGTGCTCGCTATCAGCTAAGTCATAAGTCACGCAAACTTCAGGTTGCGAATTTGATAACCATTTAGACGATGCATCGATTTTAAAAAACACTAAATGGTATCATGTCAGGATATACATATACTTTTGTCATTTTCATAGTATATTAGAAATTTACACCCAAATTAGTTGGGTAACAATTAAGTTATGGTGAGAGCAAACATTGTATGCTTAATTACCAGGAAGAATCCCCTGTTCTTCAATATTTTCACATCATTCATGACTCGGAATGGTCTAACCGGTCAAGCCAATATAATAAATAGTCATGATTGATAAATTTCCATCTTATGATCATATATGCTTTAGTTTCACTCGTGTTTGTTTATACACAAAAGAATATACAAGCCGATAATGTATTATCATTTCAAGCATTCTTGTTAAAACACGTACCATGTATCTTATTCTCGACTTCTCATAAAATCACTCCCTTAGTGTGCCACTTCTTGTGGTTATTGTTGATCTCATTATCAATGCGAGAGTCATTAAAATTTGCCCATTTACCATGATCATGATCGTTAATGATCATTATATTCATCACATAATTAATCTCATTATTGTCATGGGCAACATGACAATTTCTTTAATTTCCATGATCATGGACTTTACGGTGATCATTATATCACATCACATTCACTTCAAGGAATGGATTAAAATGTTAACAATTCCTCAATTAATTACATGATCACAACTTTTACAATGCTCATTATATCATCAAATTCACAATAACTTTCTTATAAATAATCTTCTCATCACATAATATCAATTGAGAAGTAATTGTGATGAAGTTATGCTCAATTATCTTTCCAAAATATTTTAACTTTCTGTAAGTTTGTAATAATCTTTAGGGAGTGTGACACATGGAATGCCATTTCTTAAAATTAAATTATTCTAATAACTAGTGGATCTTTTATATAAGCAGAATCATTCACAATATTGATTTTAAAACACAAACTACGTTTTAATAAATAATCTATAACATATAAAATACATAACATGTATTAAAATCATGTAACTCCATACCATCAGATACACAAGTTATATTCATGCATCATGCCGAGAATACCAACTATTAAGTCACACGTTTTACCATCATATAACATGTTCAAGATAATCATTAAATATGTCAACTATAAAAAAAATCACATCCATTATAAAGTTGTCTTGTGATATTTACCAATAAAAACCACTACCCATTATTTCTAATATGTCTTGTATCCAACAAAAGTTATCTATTTATCAATAATGTAGAATGTGTTCTTAATTAAAATTGTATAACAACAATGGATTTAATTTGTTTAAATGAGATGAAAAGTCTAACCAACAAAGTAATATATTTTTTGGTTATATAATATCATAATCAATACTAAAGGCTATCAAAAGAAAACATTTGGTTTAGCCTTGCACTACATATCAATGGTAGTTCAAACCAATCCATATGTCAAAAGATATGTCATATTCAATGACTTGTAGGAATAATGTAAATATCAAATTAATGCATAAAGTTGAAATTTAATAATGAAATAATATTCTTGGACTCATAACATAATAACATTCATAATTTGAAATTAAAATATTCAATTTGCCAATGTGTTTAACATACCAAATCTAGTTTAATATTCTTATATATTAAGAAATTAAACAAACTTCATGACTATATTAACACCTATGATGTCTATAATCTTAAGAAGCACATTTGAATGTTAATGTCATAAATTGAGGTTTTGTATGCATACTTTATTTGATGCAAATCAAATTTAAATACATGTATAAAATAAATATTGTCATTAATTGAAAACTAAATACGTAATTAACATGTTAATAATGCAAATTCAATATTATGAATATGAAACATCAAAGACACTATAGCAATATTAATAAAATGCCATTAAATAACCAATAAAGTAATATGCATACATATTTTTTTTATTATGTAATATTAATGGATACGGATATGAAACATCAAATATACTCAAATAAACAATAAAGTAGATTGCATGTCTTTTCTTTCTAAGTTATTTTTCATAACAAATATTATGAACTCCTAAAAATATACTTAAGTTTTTTTTTAAAAAAAAAAGAAATAAGTGATAAGCATTAGCAAACATAAGAATCGAAATATCTTTAAGGTTTAGCATAACTATGATTGTAATATAAACCACCATTTAATGTTGAGAAGTCTATAGGTTTATATATAAAGTAAATAATATAATCATCGATCACATAAATTAGAAGTACTAATTTAAGTCATTCCATGTATAAATACAAATATGAAAAATGCATATCTTGTAAATGCATAGTTTAATTTTCTTTCATGGTTGTATGATATATAATTTATGACAATAAATACTATTTAATCCATTTATATAAATAATGTATAATGATTCATTCACGTAATTCACTAGTGTGTTAAAATAAAGAAAATTAATTATCATGCATAATGATTTTTATGTAAGATGCTAACGGATTTAAAAATCACAATTTAATCAAGATGCTCCAAGAAATTAATTAGACCATCTATAACTTAAACTTATTGTTAGTTAATTAATCTAAAAACTATATTGGAGAATGGCCAGTAGAGAATGGAAACAAAATGTTCCTGTAACTCTAGTAGGATGTGTTCATCATAAGCATTATGAACACAAAGTAACAAAATACAATAATCCCAAAAAAAATGTGACTTAAATAATCATGATTATTACGAGAGAGTATATTAGTAATTAAGTTGGGAAAAATCTGATGTGCGATATGGAAAACCGGCTAAAAACATATAAACTAGTATACATATTAATTCTTCAAACTATGCACATTAATTATTTGAAAAACGTATTCCAAAGAAAAGTAACTCAAAGTGCACCAAAAAATATGAATTTATCAAAAACCAAATAATAGGTCAGTCTTGGTACGTACCTCAGTTATGAAACTGCATTGCGGCTATCGATGTAGAGAGTAAAGAAAGGACGATAGCCAACGGTGGCGATATAGTTGTTGGTAACGACTTTGTTGACTAAATAAGGGAAGCCAAGATAAGATATAGAGACTCGTGCTGATAACGTGTTGTAAAATAACGACCTATTAGCAAGATCCATACACATATAGAGATGATAAAGAGAAAGAAGATTGATTTTTATTGATGTTAGTCTTTTTTATGTATTTGTGAACTTTAGAGATTGGAAATGTTGTTGCATTGAAAACTTTGATGTTCTTTGTTCTCCGTTTATGTGGAAATCATAAATATTACATGTATTGCCTTCTTTTGTGATATGATGAAGCGAACAATTGTTGTAGGATGATTACAATTTCTCAACCAAGTCGTAGCATGGAGGAATATTGCACTAAACGAAAATTTGAAACCATGTGATAGCCACATCTGCACGTGAAGTCGATATGTGATATGTGTTGTTTGACGTTACTCCACACAAAGGACATCATGTTGATCAGATGTTTACCCATCCTTTTGAAAGTGTCTCGATTGTTGAAATCTTGTTGTTTGAAGTTATCCAAGCAAAGACATTTAGTTTTATATATTGTCATGGAAACTGATTGTTTGTACAATCTCGACCAAGTCACTAAATTGAAGTAGTTGAAGTGGCTTCCATCCAAACCCAAATGTTGTTTCACCCAGTGATGGAGAAATAAGCGAGAAACAATTGACATTGTTGACGTTATCCTAAAATAAGATGAGAAATAACCATTATGTTAAAAGTCAAATTTACTTAGAAATAAATAACGTTATTCATTGTTTGGCTTGTAATATGATTTTCATTGATGAAAAATTCGGACATCAAAGCATAATAAATCACGAATTCACGATCCTCGCGTTAGTTTTACGTAAAACTACAAGTTGTTTTGAAACAAGCCTAATAGCCAAACATATGAGAGAGATGTAGGGAGAAAGATGGAGATTTCATTAATATGGTGTAAAATACATGAGATACAATGAGATATTTATATAGGAAAAGATAACTTGGAGAAAAAGCTTAACCTATATTAGATATTGATAACCACAATATAATTATTCATAATATTCCCCCTTGGTTATCAACTTAATACACTTGACGATGCTGCCTTGTTAAAAACCTTGCTAGGAAAACCCAGTGGGACAAAACCATAGCTAAGGGAAAAAGAGTGCAGCGCGTATTGTCTCCCCATGATTTATATATATGTTAAAATGGTAAATATCGATCTTCTGTGAAAGCTTCAAAAATTTTGTACTCAATCGTTTGTGTATTCGTCCCTTCACATGCGAATCGTTAAGTTGAACGATGTTGCATGATCTTCACGTGAAAACTTCTATTGTATCATCTCGTAACCATATACAATTGTATTCATACCCTGTTGTGTTTCTCTACATCGACAAGACTAACAAAACTTGTTTTGATGGGTTAGTGAAATATAAATGCATATCTTTCATACCTGAAATATATGTTTTAACCAATTCCAATGTCTCCTAGCTGGACAAATGCCGAAAAATACAAATAAAGAAAATAATAATCATATATAGCTAACAATATGATATAATGCACATGCATTTAATCATGGTATTTTCGAACCAATAATATTTCATAGTATTCAGATAGGAAATGATATAAAATGCATTGTTGGACATCCTTTAACATACTCAAAGAATGAATCTTGTTTTTGGTAAAATGTCTCAACATCTTTTAGATGTACTTTGATGAATTGATAAACATATAATTACAGATATACTCAAACTATAAGTCGAGCAATAATCACTTTTCAAGGTCTTTCAAAAAGAATTTTCTCTTTAAAAGTTCATGAGTTTCTCTTGATGATGCGTACATAATCACTGTATGATTATAATGAACTTTTAAGAGTGAAATTTTGATAAAAGTGTGGCTAATTATATCCACTTATCTCCCTCTTTATCAAAATATCTCTTAATTTGTGCCAAGCTCAATCCGAATAATTTAATCCATACGTAATAAGCATAAGTCCATGCATTTACTAATCCATCATGGACTTCTTTTCAACTTGACAAATTATGCATACGCATTCACTTTTTCCAGGATTTTTTGCTGCATAAACTTGCTCATTAACACATCATTTTGTATCACATATCAAAAATCCATGTTGTATAATTTATTTGTTTATTGAGATATTGTACTCATCATGTACATTCTCTTCTATGTTTATGCTTATTAATGCACAAGAATTCCATCATTAAGATGTATCAATAAACCTTTCAAGTATTCAACTACCTTAGGAAACTCTTTAGGAGTTCCATTTATGTTCAACATATTCAATAATCGTAACATATTCAAATATGACTCTATACACAACAATCATTATGTTCTCGAGAACTTACTTTACATGATTTGATAATTCAAATCCTTCATAGATTTTCTTGTAAACTTTCAGTATCAACTGAATAACAATATTTATTGGACGAATATCAATTCTCTCTTTATATTACCAGACTGTTTAGTTATCGGAAAATCATTTCTTCCACCATTGGAGAATGTGTCTCCTCATAATTAATTTTGGGTATTTGCAATATCCATGTGCCACCGATTTTGCCTAATATCACTTAATTGAATTTTCATAACTTATATAAAATACCCGTTTGTATCTAATACATTTTACAACTTTAGTTGTACGGATCGCTGGTCCATCAAACTTTCCGTTATTTAGAGAATTCAACTCTTCCTTGTTTGCGTCTTTCCACTTTGGCCAATCATTTTATTATAGGCAGATTTGTAATCTTGATCCTCATCATTATCATTTCAAGCGCTAACTATACATATATATATATATATAGCGACGTCGACTTTATTTCGATTCCATATATCTTTGTAGACTTGATTATAATATATTGAGAGCTCTTTGTTTTCAGGTACCTAAGGTTCTTCAAGAACCATCATGTCTAATCTCTTTCAAGAGACCTTTTACTGCAACTCGACTTGACCATCTTTATTACTTGCTCCAATTTTCAAGGAAATTTTACATTTGAACCGATCAATCTACCACGCTACAAGCGTGCATTAGATTTATTATCAATATGCGTTTTGTCCTTCTGGGACATTTATTAATTGGAGCATTAGCAGTTCGTATAGGTGTCTTAGCTAGACACTCTCTTTTGGTCAGTGAATCGTCCGGTAATTCATTCGTTAATCTTCATGAATTATCCTTTGAACTTTTAGTTCATATAATTTAGTTTGAGGATCAATGATAATTCATTCCAACTAAATTTGTTTTCCAACTGCTTTATATCTCCCCCTGATGTTGGGAATGTTGATTGACTAAAGTGAAAATCGATGAGCCATAAACAAATATATCTCACTAATTGCTCTAAGTATTTAATAATAGATAATATTTAATACCCAACATGAATTCCCAACTTCCTTTGTGGTCTCATCTTTTTGTGTTGTGGTAGATTATCTTCAATATATAGCACTTGCCAAATATTTGATGATAAATAATTGGTTCCTGACCAAAAACCAACTTTAATGGGGAGTAATTATTATAACTTATTGGCTTGATGTGAATTATGATATTGTATGTAACATACATATACCCAAATGCAAACATGAATTGTTGCTTTTATAATCACTTGCTTTGAAATCAATTGTAGACGTTCAATAATTGTCTCACAACAAAAGCAAATTATTTGTGAACATAATCTATATGGAGTTCAACAATTATCCCAATGATTATTAATAACTTGGAATCGAATTCATTATTATAACCAAAAATAAATATGAAAATCCAGAATATTGTGCTTGCTATCTCATTAGCTAAGCCACAAATCATACAAACTTTGAGTTGTAATATTGATAACCATTTAGACGATGCGTCGATTTTGAAAACACTAAATGGTATCATGTTTAGGATATGTGTATCATTTTCTCAATTCCATGACATTTAGGGATTCACACCCTCCTTCATTTGGTTATAATTCCCTTCGATTACATGTATAATTATTAGGAAAAATCTTTTGGTTCTTCAATAAATTTCACATCATTGACTCGGTGTGGTCTAACCGGTCATGCCATTAGATAATCATGATCAATAAACTTCATGTTTAAGATCGTATATGTATTTCATACAAGATAGAATACACGAGAGAACAATTTCAAACAACCATGTTATATAACTTTTATATATTCATATTTGTTCTCATATATGATCAAAACCCTTTGCCACTAATGGTGGTCAATCTCAATATTAGCATACTAGGTTAGAACCCGTGTATTACACGGGATGGTAGATAATAAAGAAAAACAACAAAATAATAATAATAACATTAATAATATGATCTAAATTCTAAATATTTGTAAGTAACTATCATTATCCAAAAAAAGCACAAAAAAATCAAATATAATTCATAAATCTTTAACTTCATCTCATAAATGAAATTACATATTACATTACATATAATTATGAAAACTAAAAAGTTACGACATTTATTCATAAACATCAAAGTTATAGTTTTTTTTCTAACAACTTGCTTTAATACTTAACATGCTCCATCAATGAAAAATACTTATTTATATTGTCATCATATGCAGGTGGTATTGCCTGTCAATAACAAAAAAGAATTAAATATATAACAAATTTATCTTTCTTTTCAGATTATGAATGTAGAGAAAGTAATAAAAAGTCAAAAATCTAAATAAGACACTCTAATTTTGTAATTTTCATCTCAAAATGAGCTACCTCATAATGATTTATAATATCTCCACCTTAAATCATAAACCTGGGGATGATACCTGTTCTGGCTTGCCAAAAAATGAAAATGAGAAACTTAAAGAAAAAAAAGTAAAATAATAATAATAATAATCTAAAAAATCTGAAAGAAATAAGAAATATAAGCACTATAATATAAGATTATCACTTGTATACAATATTATTTGCAAAGTGAAAAAATAAAATAAAAAAGAAAATTCAGATTCTCGATTGCATTGGAGAAAATAAAAAAAGGGAATATCAAGTTGTCACTCTCAAGTCTCAAGTACTAATTTATAGAGCTATGAGTAAAAATGATCCGATAATTGGCTAGATTAATATAATTTATAAAATAAGTAGCAAGATTCCATTTTTAAATGTTCAGTCAACACAGAAATTAAGCCTAAACAAATTGACGTATTTTATTAAAGTGACTTGTTTTGAACCGAACTCATTTTAATCGGTACTTATTTTTCTAATTAAGAAATTATATTGACCCGAACCAAATAGATGTTTTTTTAAAACGACCCATTTTGACATGAACCAAAATTAATGAAATAAAAAATTAGAAAATGTCATGAGTTAAAAACTGATCCGATATTTGGCTAAATTAATATATTTAAAAAATTAGTAGCAAGATTTCATTTTTAAATGGTCAGTCAACACAAAAGTTAAGCCTAAACAAATAGATGTATTATATTAAAATGACTTGTTTTGAATCGAACTCATTTTAACTTGAACACATTTTTCTAAGAAACCATATTGACCCGAACCAAATAGATGTTTTTTTAAAGCGACCCATTTTGACATGAACCAAAATTAATGAAATAAAAAATTAGAAAATCTATTTTTTTAATATTTTCTTAAGAAACAAATATTAATGTATGATTCAGATCATTAGATTTTGAAAATAAATAAAATTAATGAAATAAAAAATTAGAAAATGTCATGTGGCACTTTGAAGACATTTGGTTAAATATAAATATAAATTAATGAAAATTCACTCTTTTATTATACATGTAGTGATTTTGAAAAAAAATAAAATTAATGAAATAAAAATTTTGAAAATGTCATGTGACATTTTGAAGACATTTGGTTAAATATAAAAGAGAAATTGGTGGAAATTTACCATTTTATTATATAGGTAGAGATTTTGAAAAGAAATAATATTAATGATATAAAAAAATTAGACAATATCATGTGACACTTTGAAGACATTTGGTTAAATATAAAAGAGAAATTGGTGGAAATTTACACTTTTATTATATAGGTAAAGATTTTAAAAAGAAAAAAAAATTAATAAAATAAAAAATTAGAAAATGCCATATGGCACTTTGAAGACATTTGATTAAATATAAAAGAGAAATTTGTGGAAATCCACTCTTTTATTATATAGGTAGATTCTCGTGGTCGAACTCATTATTAATATAACCATCATTATAATTCTTATGTAAAATCTCATTCTTATAATGATCATCATTATGATGTTCTCAGTTACGTCCGTGATCATTATATAATCACATTCACTTCAGAAAATGGAGTAGAACCATACAGGTTTCATGGCTTTTCATTACTTTCTCGAATGCACATATATAAAATCATTGAATCTTTTACACTCTTTATTAATATTTGCTACTTCAAGAGCATATTTGAGGTGTGAGAAATGGAAACTATTTTAGTCTTTTCCACATAAATAATATTCTCTTTGTATAATAATTGAGAAGTAGGTACTCACCAATTCATATATAATTCTAATTATTGTAACCTTCAATTGATAATGAGATATGGGGTATGACACTTCGAGTGTGATATGAATAAACACTTATACTCTTTCATGAGAGTAGTGACAATAAGATACAACTTCGATTAAGTTGTTCTTGAATTATTTATATAAATAACTAATAACATACACAATACAAGTTATACATGAAGAGATAAAGCTATAACATGCATGTCATCATATAAAACAAGTTATAATAAACCATTATAAACTAACATTTTTCATTATTTATAAATAAATACATACAACTTATATGATATATAACGATATAACCAGTTACAAGTATATCTCATACAGAAATATTTATCAATCGACTTTGAAGCATAAACAAATGTCTCCAACAGATTCTCATTCTCTTGATAACATATAATTATTTATTATTTTATCAAGTAATATATTTACCACACAAACATGTAACACCTTCATATGTTATACAACTTACAAATTATTATAAACAATTCACGTTTAAATATGAAAGATGCATACACACAAAAATCATGGTGAATGACAAAACCGATAAAGCAGGGATCAAACTATTTCTAATATATAGATTATATAATTAAAACTTTCCAGTTTCCACTTCAAAATATTTTATTTTATCAATTGTTTACTTATTAGAAATTTTCTTTCTTTTATATTACTCTTGCAACAAGCACAAGTATATTTATTATCTTTTTCATTCCTCTAAAGAAGAAATATGCAAACATAATTGTTGTAAATAAATAGATAACCAATATAATACGCATCCAATCAAAAAGGAAAAAAAAAAAACACACCCACGTAGTCGCCTAACCAGATACAGATCGATGTATTTAAATATGTTTACATATGATCCTTTTAAATAAATGTTAAATTCAATCAAGTAAAACATATCAATTATCTATTTAATTTAGATCATTATCCAAAGTTCCAAACTAATGCCAAAACATATAAAATTAATATCAAGTCTTAAATACACACAAATATTCAATGTTTTAGCATGATATCTATACAATAATAATTTTAGTTAACATGTAATTGGTATACGGAGTACATGGTAATCATCAAAACATGAATGTTTGTTACATATGGTGAATGTACATAAACTTATAAAATAAGTGTCCAATTATTTTGGGAAAAAATATGAGATCGAATAAAATTTGAGGGCTAACAAGAACTTACTCGCAATGTGAATTTGGGTTTGAGGGGTTTTAATCGAATTGGGGATTTTAAACCGATGGTTGATTTAAAAGACGTGTGAATAAAATAACTAAAATCTTGATGCAACCTATTTTTCACCACTTGGGTTTTTCTTATAAATTTAGCCCAAGAAGCATGACAGAAAGGACAGAAGCGCATGAAAGAAATGCACACAAGAAGAAAACATGAAGACTAATCTACAAACGTTGAACTTTTTTAATTATTTTAAATTAATTTAATCCAAAATTTGTGGTTGTTTAATCACTCAAAAACTTCATAAATTTATTCAATATATGTGAATGCGTACAAATTAAGTTGAAATAAAAGGTTTTCAAACTCTTACCTGAATGGATGAAGAAAAATCAAATTGCGGTTATGTATAATAAATATGCGATCCCATTTGCAAAAGCAATTCGTACTGATAACGTGTTTTGAAACAAGCCTAATAGCCAAACATATGAGAAAGAGATGTAGGGAGAAAGATGAAGATTTCATTAATATGGTGTAAAATACATGAGATACAATGAGATATTTATATAGGAAAAGATAACTTGGAGAAAAAGCTTAATCTATGTTAGGTATTGATAACCGCAATACAATTATTCATAATACAAGTTTACTTGTCTACAGTTACACTAATTTTCTTTTGAACTGTGGAATTATATCAAAGAAAAAGACTAGCAAGGACTAGAGAAGAACACAATGGAAAGAACACATAAAAATAACAAAAATTTAAACATAATAGATCCATGAGGAAATTGCCACATGCAACCAAACCACAAACGATATGAGCATCTAGAAGTCAATGAGTTCATGAGAAACATGGTGGGGGTGGGGGGGGGGGGGTCAAACCATGTAGGCCAACATATGGAATGATGGGTAGACGCCTATATATACCTGTTGCGAATCCACGTGAACAATTGAACGTTATCATCTTCTATCATTCGTGTTAGATTTAGTAAACGGGCTCGTTTAGTTTGGGTCAAACCATGTAGGCCGAAGTGGAGGCAATGTTGGTCACATGAAAATGAATGGGAGTTGCTTTGGAGACACTACCACGCCATCAAAATACTCACTCCCAAACTTCTTTAGCAATTAGCATATGGGCATTGAAAGAATTAAGTGCTCCATGTTCTCATCATCAAGCTTACAAAAATGTCACCATGATGAAGGCGTGGATATACCCCTAGTGGCAAATTCGAAAATAGTGGAATTCTATTACGTAAGAGTCACCATGTGAAATTAATTAATTTGATAGAAACCCAATTAAACCAAAGTTTGTTTTGTCATATACTCATATTTCACACAAACAATGTAACTGACATCTAAACCGTTGGTGATTAGACCAAAATATATATACAAGAGGCTTCCTTGTTCACAAGTTCAATCATCCATTTAAAATGAAAATCCAAAGTTCTACGTAAATCTGAAAGGTCCATTAGCTCATCAATGTCGAATCTTTTTTTCCTTTGGCATCAAGTTATGCCCTTGGATGAATCGATAACCGATGCCCCTTGTTAAACTAGGCAATTTTGTAAGTTATTAGCTCGAAAGGCCAAGGGAACACGTCTTAGAAAGCGAACTCTCGATCCAAATATCTTTTTAGAACGGTATATTATCTAATTTATGAAATAACTTTGTTTTCAGTAGAATTAGATTTGTCATTCAAAAGGGGGTGACGGCACAACTTGCTGCCTGCTTACCTGTCTTTCTATTGTAATTTAATCATTTTATTGCTATAATATTGATTAAAAGTAATTTTATTGAAGCAATATGCATTGGCTAAAAGGAGCCAGATGGGTCGGTCATGGCAAACAT
The DNA here is from genome assembly GCF_021521415.1 of Bidens hawaiensis. Lineage (NCBI taxonomy): Eukaryota > Viridiplantae > Streptophyta > Magnoliopsida > Asterales > Asteraceae > Bidens > Bidens hawaiensis. The sequence goes on from NW_027496310.1 coordinate 26,456, forward strand.
GGGTCAAGGTTCGGGTCAAGATTGGGGGATCAAGATCCTACACCCGCATTCATTTATTTAGTTTTATAATTTTCGTTCATTTCATTTTGAAACAATTAAACCATTTTAAGTTTCATTTATTTCAAGTTTTATAGTTTTCTTTTACTTTGTGAACTATTTAGTATTTGCAACATAGTTTACTAAAATGTAACTAACTATTTATTACATATTTATCATCATTAAATTTCATAATAAGTACAAACTTTTAAAAGTGTTTTTATGTAACATTTTCATAAACCGTCAAACTTGACATTAATTCATATTTCATAAACAAATATTACATCACAGTAGGTCGTACAGCAAGACACCATCCGAGTCCTCTACCAATCCAACACCCACCATGTAACATACACCTACTGTTCACCACGGTTACAATCCAAACCAAACCTTGTTTATCCCACATCAATGACACCCCACTCGACCTATTTTTTGCCCAAATAAAATTTACAACCTTTATATCTCCCGTAACCTTTGTCACGTCAACTAGCTTGCCTTCAAAGATTAAACTTTTTCATTTTTTCCACATAATCCAAAAAATACAAGACAAATAGCAGGAAATTTTTCGCCTTTTCTTTTAACAACATATGAACCTAGTCTTAACGTCTTGATTAAAAAAACATAGTATTTATCCTTTAGATACAACAAGAACTCTCTCCACATGCACAACTAAAAGTAAACTTTGATTAGGGATTAATAAGCTCCATTGACTAGTAAGCCAAGCCAATAATTGTGTTAGGTTCTTGCATTCCATTTTTCCATTACAGTGACAAAATTGAATAAACCGCCACCATACTCCATCTATTTTATTAATATTTGTATCAGAATCCACCATGTCTTTGCATTATATTATACTCACCAACTTCCCATTATTTAAATCATTTCATAACTTCATGTAAGGCACATCAATTCAATTTATTTCTTGTCCGACTCATTTGACAAATAATAACCCAAATCAATCCAATTCCTTTCTGGGTTTTGTTCCTGAGTGATCAAACTCTAATGGGTCGAAGGCAGATCGACTCAGAACCCACGCGCTGGGTCTCACTGATCCTCTTACTAATGGGTCTGTTTTCTTGCTCGCTTGTGTACATGTTCATGTCTGTGATCTTGAGACCCAATGATAATAATAATAATAACAATAATGTTTTATCATCAATTTCGGAAGGTGAATCTGTGGTGGAAAGTGATGGTGGTGGGTGTTGCAGAGGGATTGATAAGTTTGAGCTGTGGGGTGCTGCTGTCAAGTGGGGTTCAGATTTTAAGTTCAATTCGTCTGTTGAGTGTTGTGATGCTTGTAAGGCCATGTGTAATGCTCAAGGTGGGCCTTGTTTGTGTGATTCTTGGGTGTTTTGTGCTGATCGTGAAGCCTGCGGGTCGAAATTTGGTGAGGTGAGTTGTAATTTTGACTTTTTTCGTTGACTTTTTCAAGATTTGTGATTATTGTTTGAATATGATAATAGAATGTAATTCTGACTTATTTTAGACTAACTTGGAATAGTTGAATTTAGGCCTGGAAGCGAACCGAACGAACACGAATAAGGGCATGTTCGTGTTCGTTCATTTCATTTTAAACGAACACAAACACTTAACCGAACACAAATTTTGTGTTCGTGTTCGTTTGTTTAAATTCTAAACGAACATAATTGAACAAAGATAAACAAACATAAATGAACACAAACAAACATAAGTGAACAAGCATAACACCATTTTAGATGCGTTGTGCGGAGAGGGGTCTCCGATTGCGGATGGTTTGCTCAAGGCTATCTCTGCGGTGGTTAATTTATTTTTGGGGGGAAGGTGTCCTAAGGTGTTGGCAGAGTTTGTTGCGTCTACCCCACTTACGCCGTTGCTTAAACCGGACAATGGGATTAGACCTATTGCCGTTGGGGCCATTTGGAGGCGGTTGGTCTCTAAGGTGGCTATGAGGGGTGTCGGGAAGGAGATGGTTAAATACCTCGGTGACTTTCAATTTGGGGTGGGAGTCCCCAGTGGGGCAGAGGCCGTGCTTCATAGCTGCGAACAGGTTTCTAAATCAGTTTCATTCAGATGGGTCATTGGCTATGCTTACTGTTGATTTCTCCAATGCCTTCAACTTAGTAGATAGGACGACCCTTCTACATGAGGTTCGGAGTCGATGTCCTTCCATTTCTCTTTGGGTGGATTTTTATATGGGCAGTCGGCTAGGTTATATGTGGGTGATACTTTCATTAAATCCACCACTGGGGTTCAACAGGGGGACCCTCTTGGGCCTCTCCTTTTTGCCTTAGCTTTGCACCCACTTGTTCACCAAATCAGAGATCGGTGCAAGCTTCTCTTTCATGCTTGGTACTTGGATGATGGCACGATTATCGGGGATACTAAAGAGGTAGCCAAAGCATTAGATATTATCAGGTCTGAGGGGCCTCGTTTGGGTCTTGAATTAAACGTTAAGAAAACAGAGTTATTTTGGCCAACATGCAATGGGGTGAAGGCACAGGAGGGGTTGTTCCCTTGCGGGATTGGAAGGCCGGTGCTTGGCGTGAAACTCCTTGGTGGTGCTGTAAGCCAGGATGCGGGGTTTATCAGCAGTTTGGCTATGAAAAGGGCATCTAGCGCTGTGGAACTGATGAGCTGTCTCCCAAGACTTCGGGATCCTCAATGCGAGCTTCTTTTGCTTCGCTCATGTATGGGAGTCGCCAAGCTTTTGTTCGGTTTGAGAACATGCCAACCTATGTATGTGGGGGAAGCTGTTTCTATATTTGACAATGGTCTTCGAAGGGCGATTGAGGACATCGTGGTTTGTGGAGGTCCGTTCTTTGGGGATCTCCAATGAAGGTTGGCATCACTTCCGATCCGTTATGGGGGGTTGGGTCTCTGTTCGGCCGAGGATGTATCTACATATGCTTTTGTGGCTTCGAGAGCACAGTCGTGGTGTTTGCAAGACCATATTCTTCGGGGTTGTGATATTTATGGGTTGGACTCTGATTATGGGTGTGCGATGGATCGTTTACGTACTTCACTTCCAGATTTTGATCTTAGCGGGTTCTCTAATAAGGACACCGCCCCCCCTAAAGCCCAACATGTTGTGGCGAGTGCCTTATTTAGTGGAATCATCAAGAGTTTAGAAGTGAAGTTTGATCTATCCCCTCGCCAAAAGGCGGTGTTTGAATGCCTTCGGGCTCCTCGGGCTCAGGATTTTCTAACGGCCATCCCCATTGAAGGATTAGGCCAACGTATGTCGGGTTTGGAGTATCGGGCTATCCTTAAGTACCGGTTAATGATCCTATGTTCCCGACGGATGAACCTTGCCCAATTTGTCGCAAGGTCTGTTTGGATTCTTTTGGTGATCATGCGGTGCATTGCAAAGAATTGTCTGGCTTTAAATACAGACATGATCTGGTTAGGGATGTTCTGTGTGATGTTCTTAAACGGGCAGGGATTTCTGCTAAAAAGGAGGCCCCTGTTAACTTTCTCACGGATCCTATTGAAGGGAGGTCTACTTTACGACCAGCTGATATTCTTGTGTTCGGGTGGGCAGGGGGGAAACACGCCTGTGTGGATCTTACAGGAGTGTCTCCTCTTGTTGGGCTCAGGACCGTGGGTTTGTTGTGGGTCAGGCTGCGTTGAAGGCTGAATCGGGCAAAGTTGTTAAACACGAGAAAGCTTGTTTAGATAATCAACATGTCTTTCTACCATTTGCCTTTGATACATTTGGTTTTCTGGCTCCAGAGGCTGTGAAATTTTTGAGTAGGGTTTAGCGCGTCGTACACGGAACCTCTTCAGCTTCTAGGTCCCAAAGCTTCGTTTTTAGCAGGATTGGCTTTGCTGTTCAAAAGGGGGTTGCGGCGCAGCTTGTTGCCCGTTGCCTGCCACTTTATTGTAATCGTTTTATAGTAAATTATATAAACGAACATAAATGAACGAACAAAACATGTGTTCATGTTTTCGTTCATTTAATTTAACGAGCACAAATATTTTGTTCATGTCCATTCGTTTACTAAATAGACGAACATAAATGAACTTCCCCCCGAACGGTTCACAAACAGTTCACTGAACGTCTGGTTCGTTTACAGGCCTAGTTGAATTTGATTATTGTGATGCAATATCATTTGTGTTAAATAATACATATATTGTGTGAAGTAAAAAACTTTGGTATTTAGGTTTCTGTTTGATCTATTTATTTTCATTATGGAAGTGCAAATCTAGTAATTGTAACAGCCATGGATTTATTATTATTGCTAAACCACTAAGTCTAAATATCAAGTCAGCCTTTTATTACTCACAAGAGGTGCATATGGGTCTCATTTACTTGATTGAAGAAAATCTTGATTTTGTAAACTGTTAGTATATGAATTCTGGTGTTAATAATATATTTAAAAGTGATGGTTACATTTCTTGGTTCAGTGTTGGTTGAAGAAACAAAGCGATCCTTTGGCTCCCGACAGGCAACAAGCAGGAGACAACACAATTTGGACTTCTGGCCTTGTTTATGGTAAAGGCGAGGTAATCTAACATGTTTTCCATGATTCGTTCTTTAAGTTACAGGAAAATCCCGGAATGTTGACTTCTAAAGTCAAACTTTGCAGTTTTAAATCCAAAATTAATATTTTCACAGCTACGATGGCAAAAATATATCACTATGCAGCGTTATTTTAAGTTCAACGTGTTTGCCATTTTTTTTGGTGAAAATTATAAACTCCGAATTAATATTGGAGTTCCTCGTCTGACGTACTCTTTTAACTTCTTACTGCTGATATATATATTGGATACGGTTTCGTGTAATTAACAAAAGGTGCTGACTTTATTCTTTTTTCATGTTCCTCTTCGATAGGGTATTGTGAAAATGAAAACACAACACGGCACTCTTCACATCAAAGTAAGTTAAAACTCGCATAAAACCTTCCGAATTTTGCATCTCATGTGCTATTGATAAGTATGACTTTAAAAGTCAAATTTATACTTCCTAAATTCAACTTTATATGAATTGAACTCCACTGGTTAGGCTTATAAGTTATAAGATACAAAATATAGTTTTTAATGGTCCTTACAATTTTTTTACAAGATGCTCATAGGTTTATAAGTTCAATCTTGATGCATTTGACTTCAACACTGTATTCTCGGGTTTAAAATACAAGAAAAAGAAATGATGAGATTGGATAGAGGAAGAAAGGAAAATAAATTTTATACTTAAAAGACATTCTCGAGTTAAAATAAAAGAAAAGAAAAGAAAGTGTTTATTACATTCTTGAGTTAGATTGGAAGGAAAAGATAGGAAAAAAGTTTGTAATTTTACAATTATGTCCTCATAGAACATGGATTAGAGAATTAAGATAGGGTAAATTGGTAATATGATAATGAGATATAAACTTTCCTTCACAATCCGGCCATATTTGGCAGGAAAGTTTTGAAGGAAAAAAAGCTTAAATTTTCCTTCCATTCTCTTTCTTCTCTTTTAATGAAAAAACTCAAAAATGACAAAAGAAAAATTTTCTTATCTTTTCTTTTCCAATCCCTTAAATAAAAAACTCAAGAATGCAGTGCAAGAGTCAACATGTATTTCTTAATACAAATTGGATACTCTTAGGTTCGTGAACATACCGAGCGTTCAGTGAACCATCCATCAACCGTTTGGCGGAAAGTTTGTTTATTTAACAAATGAAGGAACATGAAAAATATTTTGTTCATTTAGTTAAACGAACGATCATGAACACATGCTTCGTTCGCTCGTTTATGTTCATGAACATTCGTTCGTTTGCTTTCATCAAAAGTCCTACTACAATTTAGCCTAGTTTTAATAAGTCATTAGGCCTAACACAATGTTGTTCGTATTTACTTTTAATTTGTTTAAGCTCAGTTATGTCCGTTCGTTAAAGATAAACAAACACGAGCACACTCATTTTAGTAACGAATGAGACGAAAAGGACAACCATTTGTTTAGTTGTTCATGTTCGATTATTTGTTCAGTTAAAATTAAAAGAACGAACATGAACGTTCGTGTTCGTCCGGTTCGTTTATAAACCTAGATACTCTTGAGTGATGTTTATTTTCATTTTCATTTTTTTACACATGTTGTAATTTCTAAAAGTAAATCGTTTCATGCAGCTTCTCCCCGAATGTGCGCCGCATTCAGTCATGTACATTCTTGAATTGTTGACCTTTCGCCATTGCGTGGGTTGCCAGTTCTATCGAGCCGAAGGCCGCGGTGAATCTTGGGATTCAAAAGGAAATCACTTAAAATCTGTGATATTTTAAACCCTCTTTCAAAATCATACATTACCTTTTACAAGTTTGACCCAAAAAGTCAACATATTTTTTACGGTTACATTTTCTTTTGCAGGCCTCGTTTGGACCTCCATTTGCATTGGTTCAAGGAACACTTGAAGCTGAAGGAGTTACATTTAAAAAAATACCAACTGAAGAATGTCCAGTCATCCAACGTGGCTCGGTTGCATGGATTGATTCGGGGCCCGAATTCTTTATCAGTCTAGCGAATCATGAAGAGTGGAAAAACACGTACACGGTTTTCGGATATGTTCTTCCTGAAGACATGGAAGTTGCAGAGAAAATTGCTGCGCTTCCAGCGACTTCGGATGTTTGGAACAATATTAATGTGTCGGTTTTGGAGAAACCGGTGTCGTTTTCGTTTAGTAGGGTTGACAAAGTTGCAAAGTAGAGAATTTCTGGTATAAGTTTTATCATTTTGACATTGATTTTGTGTTTTCAGTTTTTCATGGCTAGAGGCTTGTTTAAAAGAGGAGACATTTATACACCATTTTGATGGATAGGAAGGTACCACTTGAATTCGGTTGATTTTATAACAGTTATGTCGATTTATACTATATTTTATATTCATTTAAATAGAGCATGGATTAGATTAAAAAGTTATATTTGTGCAAATGAGTATGTGACAAAGCTTATATCCAAATGCAAAAAAAAAAAAATAATAATAAACAAGTTGTATTCGAATTTACGTGAAACATTATATATATTAAAGGTAAATGATTTAGGGTTTATACCACAACGACGAAACCACCCACGGCGACCACCACTGAGCCATCACACCTACTATGCCGCTACCAATGGTTCTGACGGAACCCGACAAGGCGACAACGACAGATGGTTTGACAGTCCTCTCCGACCGGGAAACCACCGTCTAGGGTTCCCAAATATGAAACCCGACAATGATAAATGCGGTCACTTTAGGGTTAGATAGTGGCCGCCTTGGTGTTGATACCGGCGGCTTCGATGTGGTGGCGAAACTTGGGCGAGTTCGTTGGTAGGGCCGGACTCAAAATGTATTATAAAAATCATAAACTGGGGGGGGGGTCAAATTTTCGGTATAAAACGAGTAAATTTACACTACGTATACAAATTTTCGGAAGAAAAAACAGTCAATTTACACAACCACCCAAAAAAACCGGGGGGGGGGGGGGGGACCCGGCCCTAAGGAAGCTTCGTCCCTGATTCGATGTCGATACCGTAGATAAATGGGAATGATGAGAGAGGTGTACATCATGGCATCACTTAAACAATGAGGAGTCATAAACTACGTGCATGGCTAATAAAACACAATTTGATGAATAGTTATATTTGTGAGACTGACATACATTGGTTTTTGATAAATACTAATTTTTAATAATCTAAACTATGACTCGTTGATTGATAATTATTTATGACCATGTGATAAAGAACACTTGTAATTTTCATTTTCATTGCCAATCTAACTCTAGCGGAGAAGTAACTTCATCTGACTTTAATTTTCATTTATGTTATTTCAAAACAATTGATAAGATTTTAATTGAAATAAAAATCATTTAATTTTCATTTACATTTAGAGACAATTGATGTTCCTTTCCTCATTTTCTGTTAATGAAAGTGAAACTTCTAAAATTGTATAAATTATTAGCAACCAACATAAATGAAACCCAATTCATCTACATCAAACGATATAATTGAAAATCAAAACCATGTATTTTAAATTAAAAAATAACAATTAAAAAGTCACATGAGTTAAGGCGTGCGGGGCCCATGTTTTTATGTCCAACAAAATGCTTAAAGAGACCTGCTTATTTGAACCCCTCAAAACACACTTTACCATGACATCTGCTTATTTGAACCCCTCTCAAAAAAGTCACCCGGCTCCTGTCTAGCTGCCCTATATGCCAAATAATAATAATAATAATAATAATAATAATAATAATAATAATAATTCGGCCTCCATAATAATCTATATTAACAATGTGATAAGAACACTTCAAAATTTCATTTTTTGTAGTTTGTGAAAATCTCACTCTATTGAAGTAACTCCTGCTTCTGACTTTCATTTATGTCATTTAAACAATTTTATAAGATTTTGACTGAAATAAAAATTATTTAATTACATCAGAGATATACGAAGTTTTAGCCTTGCTTGCGGTGCGCACATATGATGTATATATGTGTGAACCCTCGGGTGGGCAAAAGTGAAATTGCACTAATTTTGACGTTATTTTACTAATCTCGTGAAAATAACGTTAAAAGTGACGGACGGTTAATCAGGCATCATGTAGTGGCGTTGATAGCTGAAAGATAAGGGTACATGCACCGATCAGCTGGTGTCCCGATGATTGAGTGCTATGTGCCTTATGTCCAAGGCTTGATGCAAAACTACTATCGAGCCGGGGGTCTCACCGGAAGCAGCCTCTCTATCCCTATGGGGTAGAGGTAAGGCTGCCTACATCTTACCCTCCTCAGACCCTACCATAGCTTTGCTATTGGTGGGATATACTGAGTACGATGATGATGATGATGATGATATACGAAGTTTCTTTTCTGTATAGATGAGATTTCTTTAACAACAAAAGTGAAAACTCAAAATATTATTTAACACGTTAATATAAATTATTATCAGCCAACAAGTAATATATGATATTAATAAATCTTGTTCATCTACATTAGAAGATTTAGTGGAAATCCCCTACTTCTGACATAGTGGTAGGACCGTAGGAGGTTTGGGTTCTTCAATGGAGACCTAAGTTCGATTATCACTTGTGGTACTTTGGGTGAATACTGATAATGAAAGATTTGAGTTAGGCTTTGCAAGTTTATAGTTCAAATCCCGAGCCCACCCTGGTTTTAGTCCCATCGTGTGTTATGTTAGAAAGTTCTACTCTTGTGGTGACATAACGATCGTTAAGTGGCGGCCGACGATATGGTTTCCCGGGAGATGACCAAGTCAAACTTTGAAGTCAGCGTGACCCCGGTTAAGATAACATAGTGTAACCAGAGTGAGACAACGAGACTCTCAAAATTAGAGAGTGCATTTATCTAACACACAAGAAAGAAAGTCTTACTAAAAAAAGAATATTTAATGGAAAACCAAAACTATAATTTAAAATAAAAAAATCACATTAGTTAAAGCGTGCTGGACCCATTGCTTTTATGACCCAACAAGATGCTTAAAGCGGCCTGCTTATTTGAACCCCTCAACCACACTTTACAGTTTACAATGACATCTGCTTATTTGAACCCCCTCTCAAGAAAGTGACCCGGCTCTTGTCTGGCTGCCTTATATGCCAAAAAATAATAATAATTCGGCATCTATATAAACCAAACCTGATTTATATCTTTTGACCCACTTTGTATTTGTGAGGTTAACTCCATAACAAGAGCAAAAATGATGTCTCTTTGAACCCATATACCTTCTTGGACCTCTAATGAGCCTTTTCCTTTCATATTCTCTTCCTATAAGGTTCGATGAAAACGAGATCAATCTCTTGTTCGTATCTGTTTTTGCCATCAGCTCGTTGCTCTTCCTCATCGTATCAAGATTTCTTGATCTATTAGTATACGCGGCAACATTAATGGTTAAAGTCTCAAGTTTCAAGTCAAGGGGTTTTCTCAGTTGTTGACAGTATTGCTAACATTTTCACGTGACATGTTTTCCTCTTTCAAGGTTGTGTTATTTAGTTGTGCTTTTTTATGTGATTATAAGAATTTTGGACTTTTCTTTGTTGTCTTAATTGCTATGCATGTTAAACTTATAACTAATAAACGATTGCCTAAGCTTGGTTATATCACTATATGTGTATTGCGTTCGTATGATTTCAGTTAAAAATAGTGTGGTTAATGAGTTGATATAGACTTTTGGTTTAGTTATGTGACTTATGTCGTATAATTGCCATTTCACTTATTTGTTCATTGTTTGTTTGTGGGCTTTTCGGCCCACTAAAAATCAAATCACAAGAAGTTTTATGCCACTTGAAATACGGCCCAAAACAGCCGAACCACTTCGAAAATAAACTAAAAAGCATATTACATGTAGGGCTGTAAACGAATCGAACGAACACAAACAAGGCCTTTTTCGTGTTCGTTCGTTAAGAAAATAATGTGTTCACAAACACTTACCGAACGAGATTTTATATTCGTGTTCATTCATTAAGAAAATTAATGTGTTCACGAACACAAATAAAATCGACAAAGCCTATAGATTAAGATCGATGTATTCATCAATATGAATAATGAAAGCATGTAAACGAATTGAATGAATAAGAACAAGAGCATGTTCGTGTTCGTTCATTTAACTTTAAACGAACACGAACACTTAATCGAACAAATATTAATGCTCATGTTCTATTATTTAAAAAATGAACATTTGTGTTCGTTTGTTTAACATCTAAACGAATGTAACTGAACAAAGATAAATGAACATATATGAACACAAACAAACATAAATGAAAACACTTAAATGAACACAAATTAACAAATATAAAACTTTAAGTACATGGTTCATCCAAATAGTATTTAATTATTTTTTATTAATACATAAACACATATAAATAAACAGACAAAAACGAACATAAATAAACGAACGGAACATGTGCTCATGTTCGTTCGTTTAATTAAACGAACACAAACTTTTTGTTGATGTTCGTTCATTTATTAAGTAAAAAGAACATAAACGAATTTCCCGTCGAACAATTCACGAACATGTCACTGAACGTTCGGTTCGTTAACAAGCCTATCTAGTATTAAAACTAAGTGTTGATGGGTTGTAAATGACACTTTGAAACTTAGGTGGGTTGAAAATAACATAAAAAATTAGGATTATGACAAAAGTGTGCGCGAAGAGCGAGAGAAAGGAGGAATCATGTGTTAACCAATAGGGCAATAACACGTCACAATTATTTCATACACACATATTTTATTTTCAGATCTATTAAAATATTTTCTATTCTTATTTAAAAAACCATTGTTCACATCCTTCTCACCAATAAGATTATGTATTTAGAATGGTTATAAATAGTTCTTCCAACTATTTAAGTATTATTCGAATATTATCATTAGATTGACTAGTTATGGATGAATGTTGGTTAATAAAAAGTACAAACACATCACCTAAAAAATAGTCCTAAAAGTGAGCATTTGTCGCCCCACTACGGACACCCTTATAAGTATATAAGTATACATGCACACGAAACTCGTGCATAGAACCTTTTATTATTAAAAAAATACACATGATAAGTATACGTAGCAATTAAAACTCAAGGTTAATGGCATTAAAAATCACGTCTCTCTCTCTATATATATATGTGTTGATTTTACGTAACCCATGTTTCTTGAGACCTCGTTGCGTAACTAACAAAAAGATTTGTGAGAAAGTGATCATGCAATCTTAAAACCTTTTTCAAACCATAATAAAAAATTCACATGATGTCGATGTGTTAGTAATGTTAGCATAACATGTTAGCAATATTTACCAATGTACAATATAAAGAAAAAAAATCCTTTGGATAGTTTATGATATTAGAATATACAGAAACTAAGGGTTACATTAGAGCATTCTCAAAAGTATACGAGGAGAATTTGCAAATTATAGTGTGATGTTGTGAGTGTAAATTATAAGGTGGAAAAATAATATGTAGTGATTTTTTTGTAAATTTGGAGAAACTTTGTTTGCCCCTATTTATTTTTAATATTTATTGAATTGGTTGTTGAAGAGGTATGTACCCGCCTCAACACCGAGCGAGGCGGGTCAACCCACAAGATATAGACAAGAGGCTTGAAATCAAGACATTATGAAGGCACAAAGCCAAAACCTATGCGCACGGTGCATATCACATATGCCCATGCATCACATGCTCAGGCATCACATATGCTCATGCATCACATATGCTCAGGCATCACATATGCTCACGCACCATATATGCTCACGCATATCACATCTGCGCGTGACGCATCCGCGCGTGACGCATATCACATGCTCACGCATATCACATCTGCGCGTGGCGCATCCGCGCGTGGCGCATATCACATGCTTGTGCATATCACATCTGCGCATGAAACATCTGCGCGTGAGAATAAAGAGAAGACCTCGCGCATCCTCAGGATAGGCGCATATCACACATGCACATAATCAACCTCGTCCTTATCCAAATCAGGATAAGGACAACCTTGATTGTGCACGTCAGACAACTTTCCAGAAGGTATCTTTCTAAGGAATAAGAATATGCTGATGTTGACAGCTGCCAATGAAAGGTGGACAACTCAGCAAAACCCATGTGCAATTAATCAATGAAAAAGCACCAGGTGTCCCAAGGACACGTGGCGCGAAGCAATAGGAAGAGGCCAAAAAAGCCCTAATTGGGTCTGAGCCTAATCATTGGTAACCCTAGCACTATAAATACCACATCAACTCCACAAGGAGAGGTATACCCTATTACACAGTATTACACATTATTAAGCAATACATTCCAATTCCTTACTCTCAGATTATTCTCTTCTCCTACAATCTCTTATTCTCACACCGGAGGGTTACCCCAAAGAGGACCCCTCTGTCCCTTTCTGAGGGGTAAGTTTACGGTGCTGTTCATTTTGTAGGTGGAAGAATCCAGATCCCAGAGAACCATCGGTGAAATAGCATAATCACACCCGAGGAAAGTTGATCGTCTACCAGTGAGTCGATCCACGTTTCTTCATTGGCGCCATCACCTGTTACAACGGCAACAAAATCTCATCAGTTCTCTAAAAAAAATTTGTCACCATGGTTTCTGGTGTTCGTAACGTCGATCAAGTTCTGGAGGATATTGAGCGTGAGGATGTTAATGGGGGACAGCAGTTTCTGAGGGTGCCGCGTGATTCTACGCGCACCACCAGTAACCATCCCTTCATCACAACTCCTCATAGCCAGACTGAAACTCCTCCAGACGATCTCACGTTCCAAAATCTTGCCGGCGCGAAACAAAAAGGACCAATGGGTCCAGAAGATGAAACCAATGACCCTAAAGAATGGCTCATAAACGAGCAACGACGTCTAATGGACAAGTACAATGAGATGGTCAAACACAAAAAGTTAGCCGACTTAACACAAAGGCTAGCGTTTGACAAGCAAACCGTTCATGGAACAAAAAGGGCGCGCGCGCCGGAAGAGGGTCACTCTGTTCACACTGAACACGCTGAGTTTAGTGATGAAGAAGTGCACAGCATGAGGAAGACGCGAGATACTCATGCAGGAGGCTCACAGCTCCGCGCGCACATGAACATGGCGCCTGGAGCCAAAGCCGACCTGGATCTGTACACACCATACAGCCCACCAGTGAGAGGGCAAGTGGACGTAACCACGCCGTACAGGCCAGCCATCTTGGTGAAACATTCAAAATTCACTGAGCGCATCGCGAAGGCCCCCATTCAGCACAAAACCAAGATGCCAAGTGGTTTGGGCAAATATGACGGCACAACAGATCCAGACGATTTCTTACAAGGTTTTTACAACACTGGAAACCTAGAAAGCTGGATGATGCCAACATGGTGTCACATGTTTGCTCGCTGCCTCACGGGCGCGGCGCGTGTCTGGTTCGAAAGCTTGCCGACTGGGCAAATCGATGGATTCGAGGAACTATTGGAAAAGTTCCAAGCTCACTTTATACAGCAGCGCAGACACACGCGCGACCCTGATGACATCATGCACTGCGTGCGCAGGAATGATGAAACGATTGAAGACTACATAACTCGTTTAAATCAGGAGTCTCTGGCAATCGGAGGTATCACTGAGCAACTTTTGCGCGTGGCCTTTATACAAGGCGCGCGCAGTGATCAACTCCGCAGAGCTCTCGTGAGCAGAGATGGCATGCCAACCACTTGGGCCAAGCTAATGGAAGCATCGCGAGTCTTCGCGAGAAATGAAAAACAAATTGCCCAAGATAGAGCGAGAGAAAGAGGACATCAAGCAGAGGCACCGCGCAACAACGAAAGAAGGGGCAAACAGAACTCTGTATGGTCCAGGTTGCAACAAACCACTTTTTCTCCCGCATAAAAGCAGGCGCAACCAAGCTCACCCCAGCCCCAAAAAGACATTCGTAATCGCGGAGAAGGTGATAAGAGGGAAGGCGGCAGAGATCCTAACAGACCTCTGCCAAGAATATGGACTCCCCTCACTAAAACGCCTTCACAAGTGTTAAGCACTGAGAATGTCCAGTTCAAAAGCCCCAAGCCACTACACTACAAGGGACCATCAAACAGTGACAAGTACTGTGAGTTTCACAAGTCCACAGGACACAACACTGATGCATGCCACCACTTGAAGGATGCAATTGAAAAAGATGTGAAATCAGGCAAGCTGGCTCACCTGGTGAAAAACTCAAGACCAGCAAATGAACAACCAGAAGGAGCCTCAGCCAGCAAAAAGTTCAAAAGAATCTGTGTAGCCGAGGGAGGAAGGCAAGGGCAAAGATCAAGAAAGAGAAGCGCGCAAATCCAAGGAGATTGGCGCGAGCAACAAGTAATCTTCCCAAGAATCAGGGGAGGCCCTTCTATAAGCAGTCCTCTTGTCATCACTACACACATTGCTCATTATGAAGTGTCAAAAGTCCTGGTGGACACTGGCAGCGAATCAGACATCATGTATGAGCAATGTTTCAGAAAACTGGATCCGGCAGACCAAGCAAGGCTTGAAATTGTGAATGCACCAATCTCTGGTGTTTCAAATGAAATCATTCATCCCCTAGGTCAAATACAATTTGAACTAACCATGGGGGATGAGAAACACAAGCGAGCCGAAGTTGTCAACTTCTTGGTCTTGCCCACCACTTCATGCCACAATATGATCTTGGGTAGGGGAACGATTGCCCAATTCAACGCCATACCGTCGCCAGCGCACGGCGCGTTGGGGTTCCCAACACCAACAGGTGTAACTTTTGTATACCGAGATCATTTGTGTGCAGTGACAAGTACTCCGCGGGAAGGGAGAATGAAACTTCCAATGGCAGACAACGCGCCAGAGGAATGGATTCTCAACCCAAAATTCCCGGAGCAAACAATCACAATTGGCGCTACGATTTCAGACGACACGAGGTTGAGAATGAAAAGATTGCTCACAGCATATATGTCGGTCTTCGCGTGGCAACACTCTGATATGACTGGGGTTCCGCGATACCTGGCGCAACATTCTCTCAACACGTTCAAGTCTGTAGAGCCAATTGCTCAAAAGAAGAGAGTCATGGGGGATGAGAAGGCGAGGGCCATGAATGAGCAGGTTGAGGATCTACTGCGCGCAAACATCATCCGCCCGATACGATACCAGACATGGGTAGCCAATCCTGTGATGGTAAAGAAAAGTAACGGGTCGTGGAGGATGTGCATTGACTTCAAGGACCTCAACAAAGCATGCCCAAAAGATTGTTACCCCCCTTCCAAACATCGACGCAAAGGTGGACTCCGTGGCGCCATTCAAGCTCAAATGTTTCCTGGATGCCTACAAGGGCTATCACCAGATTCAAATGGCACCACAAGATGAGGACAAGACTGCCTTCAGAACCGACAAGGGTGTTTTTTGTTACACAAAAATGCCCTTTGGTTTGAAGAATGCGGGAGCCACCTACCAAAGACTTATGGATGCCGTTTTCAACGAGCAAATTGGAAGAAACCTAGAAGTCTACGTGGATGATTTGGTGATCAAAAGCAGGGAGGAAAAACAAATGCTCAAAGACATCGAAGAAACCTTTGGGCGCCTAAAGGAAGTAAACATGAAGCTCAACCCGAGCAAATGCACTTTCGGCGTACAAGAGGGAAAATTTCTAGGTGTAATGGTCACCAAGGATGGTTTCAAGGTGAACCCAGAAAAGGTGGAGGCCATCCTTGACATGCCCTCGCCATCCACCATGAAAGAAGTCCAAAAGTTGAATGAGAGATTGATATCAATCAACAGGTTCCTAGCGAACCATGCAAGCAAATCTACCCCATTCGTCAACACATTGAGAAATTGCCTGAAGAAAAGCCAATTCAAGTGAACTCCTGAGGCCGAGCAAGCTTTCAGTGAGATAAAAGAATGTTTGATAAATCTACCCGCGCTCACAGCTCCACTTTCTGGTGAAACTTTGACATTGTACCTATCAGCAGGAGAGCGCGCCATCGGCGCAGTATTGTTGGTGGATCGCAAGGGAATCCAAACGCCAATATACTATGTGAGTCGGGTGCTGACAGATCCTGAGACGCGCTACTCCATCATGGAAAAGTTAGTTTTGTCACTAACACACGCGTCGCGCAAGCTTCATAGATACTTCAATGGTCATCCTATTGAAGTTCTGACTGGTTACAACATCCAGCAAGTCTTGCGGCGTCCCGCGCTCTCAGGAAGGCTGACAAAATGGGCGCTGGAATTAGGAGAACACACGATCGCCTATAAGCCCCGTCCAGCGATAAAGGGACAAGTCTTAGCTGATTTCATCGCAGAAATCCCCGAAGGAAAAATTGAAGAGGCTCAGCGCGAGGTAGACCCTCCGCGAGCCAATGATGACGAAAATGTTTGGAGATTATTCACTGACGGAGCTTCAAACAACGAAGGATCCGGCGCAGGCCTCAAACTGGTGGATCCAGAGAACCATGAATATACTTAAGCCATCAGGTTGGACTTCAAGAGCACCAACAATGAAGCTGAGTATGAAGCCCTGCTGGCTGGCCTGCGCATCGCGCACAAATTCGGAGTTAAAAAACTAGAGGCCCATGTTGATTCATACTTGGTAGCAGCACAGGTCAATGGCCTTTATGATGCCAAGGAGAACACCATGCCTCTGTATCTAGAGCAGGCGAAAAAGCTCATCGAGCAATTTGACTGCTTCAGAATCATTCATATTCCGCGCAGTGAAAACAAATCTGCCGACGCGCTGAGCAAGATGGTATCAACCAGCTTCGATCACTTTGGCAAAGATGTCAGGGTAGAAGTAATGAGCAACCCGTTGGTGGGAGCGAAGTCTGTCCTTGTAACTCATACAACCCCTTCATCATGGATAACTCCAATAATGGAATTCTTGAAGGAGGGAAAGGTACCGGACGATCGCGCACAGGCGAGGAAGATAAGACACAACTCGCAGAACTATGAACTGCTTGATGATACATTATATCGACGCTCTTATCTTGGACCACTCATGAAATGCCTAGATGCTGAGGAAGCAAGCTATGTGATCAGAGAGATACACGAAGGAATCTGTGGAATACATGCTGGCCCGCGCATGGTGGTTGCCAAGGCAATGAGCGCAGGTTACTATTGGCCAGGCATGTACTTAGACGCTTTAAAAGAGATCCAAAAATGCAAAGCATGTCAGAGCTATGCGCCAAACACCATGCGGCCAAAGAACAACTTGATTCCGGTGACCTCTGCATGGCCTTTCCACAAATGGGCAATCGATATTGTGGGTCCCCTACCGCAAGCGCAAGGGCAAGTAAAATTTTTGGTAGTGGCAGTAGACTATTTCACAAAATGGGTCGAAGCCAAGCCACTAGCAAAAATCACAGCCGAGGCGATGAAGCAGTTTATTTGGAGCCACATCATATGCCGTTTCGGCCTTCCCATGGAAATTGTGAGCGACAATGGCAAACAATTCACTGACAAGAAGATATCCAGCTGGCTCAAGGAATTGCGCATCAACCAAATTTTCACTTCAGTATACCACCCTCAGGGGAATGGCCAAGTGGAGCGAGCGAACCAAAGCTTGCTAAATGGGCTGAAGAAAAGGTTGGAGGGAGAATCCCATTCTTGGGTCGACGAGCTACCTAATGTCCTGTGGGCGCACAGGACATTAAGCAAAACCAGCAATGGCGAATCCCCGTTCAGCCTAACCTATGGAACGGAGGCAATGATTCCAGCTGAAATTGGATGCCCATCCCATAGAGTGCTCATGATGAACAAGATTGATAACGAGCGCGAAAGGAGGTTGGATCTCAACTTGCTTGAAGGGCGCAGAGAGGCGGCTATCATCAGTGAAGCCAAATACAAGAAAAAACTGGAAAAATATTACAATCAGCGCGTGAAAGAATGCCACTTCAAAAAGAATGATTTTGTCCTTCGAAACAATGAAGCTAGCCGCGCGATACCCCCGGGAAAGATGTCCCCCAATTGGGAGGGACCTTATCAAGTCTCGGAAGAATTGGGAAAAGGCGCATACGCTTTAAAAGATTTGAATGGAAAGAGGATCCCGCGCGCATGGAACGCGGCACAGCTTAGAAAATGTTTCATGTAAAAATTCTCAAGTTTGTAATCAAGGCTTTTTAAGCCATTATGAATAATGATACGCGCTATCTTCTCTTAATGTGGATTCTATTACCTTTTGCATACATGTTTCACACTTCCCTTTATTAATTTTGAGCAATATGACAACATTGTATTGACATCAAAACAAAAATAAAACGAAGTAAAACATACATGCGCGAGCTTCAAGCTCAAACGCGTTAACGAGTCTTAACTCTAAAACGTCAGGGCCTTAGCCCAATAATATGAGCCTTAGCTCAGGGCCTTAGCCCAATAATGTGAGCCTTAGCTCAATCACTCACAACATCCATCCTACATGCTGCGCAGCCTGACCATAAAAATACCTAAGCACAACTAAGGTAAAGCAAATGCCAAAACATAGTTGTTAAGGTCTCAGGTCGAGGTCGCGCATGAAATTGTAATGGATATCTGAGTAACACATACTGACACGTAAAGGCTAAAAAACTCATAACTCCCTATAATAAATGCGCGATAACGTCGCGCAAAAGAGGAATAATGAAACGCCAAGGCACGTGTCAACATAATCAAGATATGGCAAAATCACTTACAATATGACAAGGATTAAGTATAATAATTTCCTTACAACCTTGTTCTTATTTCAACGTGCAAGCATATCTTATATTCAACAAGCAAACATGCAACATAAAGAGATGAATGGGGAATGCGCAAGATGCGAATAAGGGAAAAACAAAATTTCATTCCAAAGCATTGAAATTTACAAGTTTACAAGATGATGAGATACAAACTACAAATAAAAAAAAAATAAAAACATGAAGGGCTTCTCAATTCTCCACGTCGACGTCAGCCTCTTCATCATCCTCATCACCGCCCTCAGCATCTGGCGCAGCCCGCTCTTCGTCATCTCCAAACTGACCATAGTCAAGTTGTTCGTCCTGAATGGAGTCTTCTATCACAATAGTGTCAGGAGCGGGTCCTTTGGCCACGCCAGAGCCGCTAGCAGGGGCAGCATTCCCCGCGCCATCATCGCCGCCACCAGCCCCTTTGCACTCGTCAAGTAATTTCTTTAGCGCGCCGAGATCGGGCTGGTCAGCAAGCGCGGATATCTGCAAATCATAAGGAAAAATATGAGTACAAAAAGACTTGGAAAATAAGTCAAGGTAATCTCATTAAGGTTAAAATACCTGCGCAAGGATGGGAATGGGAGTATTCAAATACTTCTCCCCCATCTCGGCCATGTCCGCGCAGGCAACGTCGAGCTGATAAGGGTAGTCGGATGGGTTCTTCTTCAGCATGCTATATTCACAGCCATCCTTAAACCCTTCAGCTCGACCCACCAAGCGCGCGGCAGCGTTGCAATCCATCACAAGGGCCTGAAACTCGTCTGAGTATTTCATCGCGTAAGCGCAACGAGTCATACCCTGTGAGATTAGCCATTGGCGATCCTGCGCGAGGGAAGAAACAGACGTCTCAAGAGCAGGAATCTGAGAGTTTAACAACTCAACAGTTCCCTTAGTCTGTTTCAGCTCCTCTCTGTCGGACGCTGCTGCCGCCAAGGCCTCTTCCCTTTCCGCTCGCGCAGCATCAAGTGCTTCCTGGCTAGACGCTGCTGTCGCCAAGGCTTCATCTTTCTCGTCCCGCGCGGCCGCCAGCTCCTTCTTCAGGCGCGTAACCTCACTCTCCAATGATGATTTGTCAGTTATAGACTGGACAAGAGCTTGGTCACGCGCCTCCGCGTCTAGCTCCAAGTCGCGCACTCTACGCGCGTACTTGGCCGCGTCCGCCTCGGCCGCCTGTAGCTTCTCCCGCGCAGCCTGTAGCTCATGCCCGCGCTTCACGAAGGCGGTGTTGGCACTTGCTCTGTTCTCGCTGAGCTCTGCTTGGAGTTTCTCAGCTCTCTCTCGAGCATCAGAAAGATTCCAAGCAGACACTTTAGCCTCTTGCTTGGCTTCCGCAAGAGCATCACGTACCTTTATGTAATCATAGCGAAGCTCTTGGGAGGCAGCAAAGAAAGCCGACCCAGAAAACAGATGATCGTTGAGCAAGTCCTCGCGAGCGCGGTCCTCCTGAAACCTCCTTTCAGCTGGAGGCACAGAATGAGCCCAGAAGTCCTCACACACACCCATGGACTGAAATGAGCTGTCCTCAGTAATATTCCATCTCGGGCGGTAAATGTGATCGGCTTCCTGCAAACAAAGTAATGATCTAAGTCATCAAAACACTAATATGGAAGTCCGCGCAGCGGAGCAAAAACGAACCTATACCTGCGGGGATGAAGCAGAAAAGTCAGCGCCAGCCCCACGAGAAGACTGCGCCGCGAAATCTCGTGGCGTTGCAGGGCTGGCGCGGCCGCTGTCGGAGCCTTCAACTTGAACCTCCTCATCCTCCTCTGAAACAGGCCTTTTCTCCTGCGACCTAGAAGAACCAAAATCAGTCTCGCGAGGAGGGCTGCGCGCAGGAGGAGGTGAGGGAGGTCTCGACGCCGCCAGGTCGGCGCGTAATACGGCCTCCTGCTCCTTAGTAATCCCGATGAGGGGAGATTCAGCGCTTGCAGGAGCAGGAGCAGAACCAACGGCGCTGGCACCGGCGCCAGCAGTGCCGCCAGCAGCTTGTACACCAGCAATGACTCCTATGAAAAAATCAACAAAAAGAAATGGTTCTGACTTGATCTAAAAAGAGAAAAATCAGAAAATAAAAGTGCAATACATACCTTGGCGCACCGCCGTTCGCGAATTAAACATCGCCATGAAGTCCATTCTCCCCTTTTTTGAGGGTAAAACAGGAGACTTCGAAGCGACCTCCGGCGCGGCCTCGGCACCTTGTTGCGCCTGAGGTTGATCCACCAACGTCACCGGCTCTACAAGCATTTGAGAGAAAAGATTCATTAGTAATCCTATCAGAATAACGCTCATAAAACCATAAAGTATAAAGTATACCTGTCGAAGAAGAAACGGCAGGCGCAACGCCGCTTCCCTTTTCCGCCGCGCGAAGGGAGGAGGTAGCGGCACCATACCTCGTGTGGACAGGAGGTCTGCCCACATTTTGAGGCAGGGAAGACAAGGAAAACTTGGAGGTAAACTCCTGGGTTTTCTCAAGTCCCCTCGCCTGAGTAGGAGGATCCTGAGCAACAGGGGCAACATCTTTCTTCTGTTTCTTAATGGCCCCTGCGCCAGTTTTCCCCTTAGCTTTACGCTTTAGTTGGGGCACCTCAGCCTCTTCCTCTTCCGCGAGCTCCAGCTCGTAGTTCTCAAGCGCATCTAGAATACACGCAACAGAAAGGTTAGCCAAATCTGGTATTATAAAGGCATAAGCATAAGTACAAAGGCTTACCAGGCGCGTCGCTGTCAAAGCAAAATCCCAGATCAACAGGGATGAACATGTCATCGAAGCGATCGGGGAAGCCAACCTCCCCAGCGCCCAGCGCGACGGAGCCACCCTCCATATGCTCATCATAGGCGGCGTGGACATACTCCTTACTGACTGCACAAAACAAGTCAAATGATATCAGCAAAACGAATTATATTCGCGCAGAAGTAATGCAATGAGTTAACTTACACAAGCCGTCAACTTGGATAACGGGCTCAGTCGCGCTGTCGGCCCATCTCCTGCTCATACCAACCCTCACCAGCACCTTCTCGCAAATGTTCTTGGCGGGGGATGGTTCGGCAGTCAACTTTTTAACCCAGGCGCCAGTTGGGTTCTTGAAGACACCCACATCCGCAGGCGCAGAAGAGATCGCGCGCATGGTCATGCGGATGGGGATCACACCAGCCTTAATGTAAAAAAATCTCTCAGACCAGTCATGAAGGCTCTTGAAGGAAATAGTGCAGCACTTGACCTTCTGACTGCGAGGAATGAAGGAGAACCAAGAATCTTGGATCTTTGGCTTATAAAAAAATTGAAAGCGACGAGGGGTGGGCTCCTCGCGCTGAGATTTGCACATTAACTCAAAATGAGTCATGCGCACAAGTCCAAACGGATGGACTTGGGATATGTGAATCCCATAAAACCTAAGCAGCGCACCCACAAACCTTGTCATCGGGAGACGAAGGTTGCAGTGGGTGAAAAAATGGCAATAAAAGGATATATAGCCGGTGGGCGGGTCCGCCGCCGTTTGCCCGGCCGCCGGCAGCATGCAGCCATACTCAGGGAGAAAACCCTGAGAGGCGATAAGGCTGTCAAAATCGGACTGCCTCAGTTTACAGGGGATCTCATCCCACTTCTTCACTGCCTTGGTCTTCCCTACCTCCTCCGATGAGGCCTCAGCAGCCCTCTTCCCCTTGCCGGTCTTCTTCAACGTAGACATTACTAGCGATTTCACACGGCGATTGCTGGGGGAGATTGTGTTGTCTGGGCTATCAGACATACAACAGAGTCAGGCACAAGTTGCTTCTGAAGAACGGAAATCTGGAAGATAGGCACTTAATCGGAATAGAAAGAAAGGAAAGCTCTGAATAAACAACAAAGAAGATGAAGAGTAAAAACTCTAAGGGCTTGCTTTTATAGGCCCAAGAGAGAGAAAAATTGGTACTGATCGGACTTCACACGCCTCCACTCGCAGGTGTAAGCCAACGCGAGCGCGACACGTGTCCCTGACACTGTGTGAGGGGACACGAAAAGAAACGATACAGGGGCTGCCAGAGTTCACGCGCCACCACTCGCAGGTACGGACCAACGCGAGCGCGACACGTGTTCCTGACACTATGTGAGGGGACATGAAAGGCAACTGTAGCACCTCGAGCACACGAAAAGTCTGGCACGTCTCCATCACTGACGCATGTCAGCAACAACCAACCACGTACAGGGACGATTCGTTTTCAACCAAAAGGATAGAATTTCGCGCAACGATGAGTAATAAGAAGAAAAGACAAACCCTATTAAAAGAGCAAACTATTAAGTCTAATATCTATCTTACCTCGCTCGCGCGAGACAAGACACACATTAGACTGGGGGGGCTTGAAGAGGTATGTACCCGCCTCAAAACCGAGCGAGGCGGGTCAACCCACAAGATATAGACAAGAGGCTTGAAATCAAGACATTATGAAGGCACAAAGCCAAAACCTATGCGCACGGCGCATATCACATATGCCCATGCATCACATGCTCAGGCATCACATATGCTCATGCATCACATATGCTCAGGCATCACATATGCTCACGCACCATATATGCTCACGCATATCACATCTGCGCGTGACGCATCCGCGCGTGACGCATATCACATGCTCACGCATATCACATCTGCGCGTGGCGCATCCGCGCGTGGCGCATATCACATGCTTGTGCATATCACATCTGCGCATGAAACATCTGCGCGTGAGAATAAAGAGAAGACCTCGCGCATCCTCAGGATAGGCGCATATCACACATGCACATAATCAACCTCGTCCTTATCCAAATCAGGATAAGGACAACCTTGATTGTGCACGTCAGACAACCTTCCAGAAGGTATCTTTCTAAGGAATAAGAATATGCTGATGTTGACAGCTGCCAATGAAAGGTGGACAACTCAGCAAAACCCATGTGCAATTAATCAATGAAAAAGCACCAGGTGTCCCAAGGACACGTGGCGCGAAGCAATAGGAAGAGGCCAAAAAAGCCCTAATTGGGTCTGAGCCTAATCATTGGTAACCCTAGCACTATAAATACCACATCAACTCCACAAGGAGAGGTATACCCTATTACACAGTATTACACATTATTAAGCAATACATTCCAATTCCTTACTCTCAGATTATTCTCTTCTCCTACAATCTCTTATTCTCACACCGGAGGGTTACCCCAAAGAGGACCCCTCTGTCCCTTTCTGAGGGGTAAGTTTACGGTGCTGTTCATTTTGTAGGTGGAAGAATCCAGATCCCAGAGAACCATCGGTGAAATAGCATAATCACACCCGAGGAAAGTTGATCGTCTACCAGTGAGTCGATCCACGTTTCTTCAGTTGTGAATAGAGAAAAGAAAAAATTGTAATAATAAAAGTATAAAAAAATAATATTTAATTGAATAAGAGATGAAAAATGTAGTGTTTTTAATGTAACTTTAGAGATAAGGATGAGAGATAGGTTGAAAATGTTCTTACATTATGTCAAATACATGCACATGTGTCAATAACGTGTAAAGATAGACACGTCAATAACGTGCAAAGACAAGCCACATTAAGCGAACCAAATTAGTAAAAACCATTCTCGGCAAAGACAAGCCACATTAAGCGAACCAAATTAGTAAAAACCATTCTCGGTTAAAGCTATACCTATACCCAATGGAAAAGTAATAAGTACTTTGTGTAGGTGAAAAAAAATTGTTAAAATTACACATTGGTTTTTAGCCATTTTTTTTGGTTAATAAATGGTCTTCTTGTCATTCTATGAATATCACATGAAGGATTATATGAACCTTTATATTAAACTTTAATAATAGGATAACTAGGAGGGGTTGAGAACCATTTTTAAGCATCCGAATTCATTCATTTTGTTTAAAATAAAATCAGGCATTGAGAAAAGGGAGTCTTAAAAACAAGTATCTAGTACATGTATCTTGTGTAGGTGATTGATTCTATCTATCTATCTATCCTAATAAATGACTACTAATTTTGTCACTTATCAATCTCATAACCCTCCTCACTTTCTTTAATCAATTTTAATATATAATCCTTATCATCAATATATGAATTCAAGTTTTTTTTATATTAAATGTAAATCCTAACCGATTCATTCATAACATCAATGGTGAAATAAGAAAATTATTATAATCGAAGTTGCAGGCATGTTAGAATAAAATTTTAAAGTCACAGGTAATTGCATATTAAAAAAAATAAAGGTGTATCATTTTCGGAGAATTTGAATTTATATGATAAAACTACAAATTGTTTTTAAACTAGGATTCGAGCAGCGGTGAATAATTTTTATTTAAGATTTGTTTCAAATTTAGATTTAAAATTTTCTTACATGCATTTGAACTCAGGAAAATTTATATTTTCTTAATTTTCTACAAACACTTTGGACAAATATTGCAAACATGGAGAATACGTATTACATATATCTTGGTGTTTAGCATTAAATCACTAAAGTTGAATGTTATAATTATAATTCATATGTCTAACGATTTACTAGAGATGAACCACCTGTCATTTATTTATATGATTTTTTGTTTAGTGTAAAGGGTTTTAGCAATAAAAAGATATATGTAGTTTTTAATATTTTCTTTTATAACTCAGACCAAAATGTTTCAGAAACATATATTTTATGACTTGATTTTTTACTTTTTTATACAGTTAAATAATATTAGTTTAATATGTCTTATAAGATAAATTATTTATTTCAAAGCAATATAAGTGTTTATTATGGTTTATATTCAAACTAATAAAGCTATACACAAAATTCTTGAAAAAAAAATTGTAGTTAAAACATTTATCATTAAATATTTTATAAAAATTCATTAATATTTCACATCTTAATTATAGTGTAACTTAATAGAAATATTTTGTTACTTTTATTTTTATTATTTATTATTTGTAACTTAATCATTCTCCTCATTAAGGATATTCTATTTTCACATGAACTTAAAAAAAAGTTAATCCGGTTAAAATCATTTACCATGCTTCCATAAAAATCTAAAATCTATGCTTCTTTTTTACTTTTCTATAAGTTGTTAAAATATATCGATTAAGTAAATATCCCAGCAACTTCTAATAATATAAACTAATAACACGGGATTAATATACAAAATTTAAACATTTTTATCCAATACCTTCAACTGTGGGTGTCCTTCGGGTTTTTCGGGCCGGGTTCTTCAGGTTAAATTGTAATTTTATTGTAAATTATAACTGTATTAACAATATATAATCAATTTGTTAGCTGTATTTTACTTAATGGTTAAATTTTAAAATTTACATTAAAATAAACACGGAGGAGAGTGAGTGCGACTGTGAGAGGGAAGGAAAGTTGACAATGTTTCATCAACAACAACATCATCATCATCGCAACAACAAGCTAAATTATTATTTAGCTAGGGCTTGAAATTGAATGTCGATCGGTTCATAAGTCAATTAATCCGTGTATTATTGCAGTGCAAACGGAGCAAAGACAAAGCCGTGAAAAGCTCTGCGAAAGAAGTTAGCACCAGAGGCTACTGTAAGTGGTGTTGCTAGGTGGTGACGGAGGAGTCGCATAATAGATAAGATCAAATTCAAAATTAGTCAATAGTCAATATTGTATTTATTAGTTGCTTATTTCTCTCCATGTATTTTGATTATTTCTCTCCATGAATAATGGAGCCCCTTGCTGTATTTATATTGTAACAATACGTGAATAATATTATTCACTTCCAATTCTATCATCGTATTTGTGTATCTTCAAAAAAGCCGCGCAGATGCTTTCCGTCAGGATCAACGATGGCAGGTGCCTGTACTGTGCTCTTGTGGTGAGGCACAAGGAGAATGCTCCGTGCTCGGTGAGTGTTACTGTTAGTGTTAGTATTATTATTAGTATTAGTTATTGCGATTGAGTAAATGAACGAACGCGACGTGAAATTTCAGGAGAAATTGAAGTGTTTGGTTGCAATGGCTTTGGGCGGAAATTGCTCGGTTAATATGAGACTGTGGATCATTTCGGAGATCATCAAGACCAAACTGCCTGTGGTTCCCGTGGATCAGATGATTGAAGACCACGGCATTGCTGAGAGGTTGAAGGAGGCGTTAAGGATCACTGACGATTGAGGTATGACTGCGCACAACTTAATTGTTGATATAATATGAATATGAGTGACCTAGCTTATAATAATACGCACATATATGATACCTATGAGGCTGAAAACTATTGACATGATATGACCTAAAAAGGCTTTTGTGATGTGATGATGTTGATATCAATCGCATCAGGTACTATTACTATTGAGTTTAGCTCCATATTACATAGATATTGATCGATGAGTTTGATGCTATTAGTTGATTTCTAGTTTTGACAGGTGCATATGTTATGATTCTTGTTGTGTTCGTGCACATATTTGATGCAGAATGAGGTGCATGATTGTTGTTGTGATGTGGTCATATACTAGGATTGTAACTAATTGTAAGTGTAGTCTAACATTATGCAGTGACTAGTATTTAATTATCAAGACGTGTAGTGATTAGTGATTTTGTCATACGTACGTCGCTTAAGAGCTTAGCGAGCTAGGTTTGTTTATTCATAGCTCTGTTCCATCTATAATCCTTAATTATAGTACTTAACCGTATTAACTAGTAGTCACACCAGTGACCGGCGTATGTATGAAAATGGCACGTGTGTGAATGAAGGTTAATTGGGATAATCGGTCAAGAAATTGGTTTCATTAATCATGATTTTGGAAATGTGTAATGGTGATATGTGGAGGCTGTTTGTTAACTTAGCACGCTATAGTGGAAGTTTTGGTTGATAATTATAACTAGGATGTTAATTAGTTAGATTCTTGGGCTGATGTGGCAGTATAGTAGGATCAAGTAGATGCTGGTATTGAGGGGTGAGTTGCATTTTGGGAATCACCATATTGCTTCATATAGTTATTATATTTCTTAAGGAAGTTGGAGATTTTCATTGAATAATACAGTATATGTTTATGACACAATTATCTCATGTGAAGATTAGTGATTTTGTCAAGCGCCTAAGGGCTTAGATTTGTTTATTCAAAATTTGATTCCATCTATAATCATTAATTAGATTCTGGGATTAAAGTGTAAACAGATGGTTTAACCCGTATTCATCAGTAGTCATGCCTATAATATATATGAAATTGGTGCGTGTGTGAATGAAGGTTGGAATAGTTGGTTTTTTTTGGTAGATTAATTAATAAATGAATTTGGATTTGGAGGTTGTTAAGTTAGCTCTAGTGGAAATTCTGGGTGATGATGGTAGCTAGGATGTTAGGTGCTGGTGTTGGGATCATCAGTTTACTTCATATAGTTATGGGCTATAACTTTAGAAATTATTATGGTAAGTTTATGCATTGACTTAATTGTGACAGAAAACATCCAACGAAACATGAAGGTGTGGTTATGGGCTATAACTTTAGGTAGAGATGATCAAATAAATCGGTTCCTGGAACCGAACCGGTGGAACCGAACCGGTTCCTACCCGTTTTTTGTAGGAACCGGACCCTATCTGATTCAACCCGATGATCCGTGACCGGTTCTTGCATTTCTGAGTGGGGGCGGGTAAGAACCGGAACCGAACCGGAACCGGTTCTGGAACCGGAACCGGTTCCTAACCGTTTTTTTTGGCCGTTTTTTGACCGTTGGGGTCAAAAATAGCCGTTTTTTGACCGGTTAGGGTACAGGAACCGGTTTAGGAACCGGTAAGAACCGGTTCCATAGGTTAGGGGTCCGAGGGTGGGAGAACCGGTTCGGTTCCCTAACCGGTTCGAGCCTGGAACCGGTTTATAAGGGAGTTTTGAATATAGGAACCGGTTCCGGTTCCTAGTCCCAAACCGTTTTGAACATCTCTAACTTTAGGACTGTTTTGGAAATTAGTTGAATCAAGTATCAAATTAAGAAACCATTTGTAACTAGATTTTTCCTACGTTTTTACAAAGAGAAAATTCCATAAATGATCACTCACATTCCAGATTGGTCATTTAAAAAACGTCAACGCCTTATTTCGCTCTCCAGACGGCCGGTTTTGAACAACCAATAACAAACCACCATGTCTCACTAAATCCAGCGGCTCTAATCAAATTGATTACAATCTGGTCGACGATGCCTGTTTTGTGTTCATCATGCCTCCGTCGCCGGCGACCAACTGCAAGAAAGTTTCTGGCAACGTGTTCTTCAAAGAAGTCGCCCGGGACACCATGAAGAAAGCAATGGAATCCATCTTAAGATCGAGTTTTATCTTTCTTTTGAACGGCTAATTTTATCAAAACATCAAACCACTAGACTAAATACAACATAGGTTTATTGGATTTAAATAATCCAAACTTTGGTCAATTGGCCAATATTAATCCCAACTTAAGAATTGACCCACATTAATCCCAACTTTCACTGTATTGGCTGTCAACAAACCTTTTCCTAACGGAGTCTAACTCCGTTAATTTTTGCTTACGTGGCTGCTTATGTGGCGCAAAAAAACATTAATTTTTTAAAAACACTCTTTTAACATATATATCAAAATTCATAGACCATTTGTAAAAATTACCCACCACCATCTAACATCTTATACCACCATCACACCATTACTACCATTCTACCACCGCCACATCAAGCTACCATCACCTCACCATTATCACCACCATCACTACATAAGCATGGCCACCACACCATTCTATTCAGAAAAATCAGAGTATGTGGATCTGAACGAAATCTGAACATTGACAGAAATTTGATCGGAGCAAAATAAATATGTTTTGTAGAGATATTCTGCCGTCGTACAATTAGTAACACATTGTTTTCTTATACAAACCCGCTGGAAAACTTAATCATGGCCGGAGAAACGAAAATGATCGGAAAAAGTAGTTAGGCCACCAGAACAACAATTTTCTTCACCGGAGAAATCTGTTACAGTCGGAACTCGATGTGTTATTACTAAATCAGAAAATGACACTAATATGGCTTGCCGAAAACGTGTCCCCAGAATGGCCTCACCGGAATATCCAGTTTCTTGCCGGAAAGAAAAACGGCTACGAGATCAATTAACACTCTACAAATCATCAAACAATTCTGATCATGCTCACATCCATGGCATGAACGTCGCCGGAAATTTCTGTTGTTACAGCGAAAAATATGGTTACCTTGCCGGAAAACCGTTTTAAGCCGGAAATCTTGCCGGAATCGTCAAAAACATCACCGGAAAATATGGTAGCCTGATGTGGTAGTGGTGGTACCGGTGTGGTGGTGGTATAAGATGTTAGAGAATGATAATGGTGATGGGTAATTTTTACAAATGGTCCATGAACTTTGATATATATCTTAAAAGAGTGTTTTTAAAAAATTAATGTTTTTTTTTGCGCCACATAAGCAGCCACATAAGCAAAAATTAACGGAGTTAGACTCCGTTAGGAAAAGATTCTTTGACAGCTAATACAGTGAAAGTTGGGATTAATGTGGGCCAATTCTTAAGTTGGGATTAATATTGGCCAATTGACCAAAGTTTGGATTATTTAAATCCAATAAACCTACAACATATGCACCAAATTACATGCGCACCCATTACATCAAAACGAGCACCATTTTTCCCTATCCAACCCCACTAGTTTACACCTATTTTTTACCCCAAAAAAACTGTTTTTGATGTCTTTTATGAAATGATTGATCGAGACCATTTTGTTTTCAAAGATGGCCGAATTTCTTGTCTTCCAAATACAACAACTCGAGTTTTATCTAATATATGAATTTAACTAGCATTAGTTACCGTATAATACATGAGATGATATAAGATAACAAAAATAAAGATTATGTACGTGAAAAATGCATTACAACTATACTTTCTATAATTCTTAATGTATGGATCCAAAAGAATTTGTATGTATACATTTTCTTAGTTTTGTTGTAAAGTTCAACAGTCTTTGAGGTGATATTTGAACATACTTTACGTTATTTGTGACAAGTGTGTTTCCTTGATCCTAGATGTTAGGCGTGTACCACTCATAGAAAACAACATATTAATAAGAAATAAGAGAAAAATTGTAAAACTTACATAAGTTATCAATGTGAGGTCAAACTAACAACTTTGAACCGACTCATGCTCAGTTTGAAACTATTTAATTGAGAGAGTATAGATGTCATGTCAAACTTATATACTCTGTTTATCATGAGTCTACTACTATATTTACTTAACCAACATATATGATGTTACGATATACATTCGTCCATCGTATCATTCCTGCAAAAAAATGCCATATCCTCATACATATTTTCATGGTCAAAGGAAATTTCTTTTCACCCGGAAACCAATATAAAAGATTAAAAATGCTTATAACATACTAATAAAGTTCTGGGTATTTTATTGTATCTGTAATATTTATTTATGTTTTGTTTTTAACATGTCTTACAATACCATTTTCTTACTAAACAACAGGAATTTTGAATAACAGGATTCTTTAAAATTATACCTTTTTAAACATAAGTAAATATGAAAATGTGCTTAACCCCCTCCCCTCATCAAATCAGCATATCTTACAAATACGGCCGAGGTGACTATATCGGTCAAGTGGACCGAATGATGTTAATTCACTGTGTTGGCATCTCGAATATGGTTGTGCCTCGTATAAATTGTAGCATACAAACACAACAGAACACTTGGACCTCCTTCAAATAAATGTTTATAATAAACCAAGTAATGCACTAATGCATTTGACCTAGTTACAATTCCTCTAACAATAATCATGCATTCATTAAAGTTCATATATTAAAAACATGTTACTGGACCCTGGCTACTATGAACGACTCTTCGTAGTTCTATATGCAACCCCTATACCCATACACACACAATCCAATACGTAAAAGAAAGAAATCTTAAAAGTTCTTCAAATCTTGCAATCAGCAAATAAATATCCAAGTTCCGACACCTTTTGTCTTCATATGAAGGTCACCTCGATTGGTTCTATAAGTTTTTTTGTAAATGAGTTTTTTTAGCATCGTTTTTTCCACCTAAATACCACATAACCATACACATGTACATGCAATTATTGAACTCACATCACTTGCAAGGATCACCCATCATCAGTTCCATTTCTTTTGGCATTTAGTTTGATTTGCATAAAGTATTATATTAAATAAATGGAAACGTAAGAGTTATCTTTTAAGAGATTGCATATCACAGGGATAATTCATTTCAAGCATTTATATTAGTTACAAAAATTAAATGAAAAATAGATGCAAAAGGTTCATAGAGAAATAAATAAACTAAACGAAACAAGTCGCTAGCTAGGACCAAGTTGGTTCAATCCACGCGTGAGGGAAGACATTTTCCCATCCAACCCCGACAACTTCTTCAAAGTTTTTGCTGCCATGGAACCTTTGATACATGCGTGTTTCAAGCGAATAGAACACCACGTTGCCATTCTTGGAATCCAGTCGTGGAAAGAAGATCTTGTTTTGCATCTCTGGTGCTTCAGCTTCAATGCATAGACATGTGGTACCACAAATGTAAATCATATACCTTCCTAAACAATATATTTTCTCCCACTCTTTTGTAGAAACATTCAACTTGAATACCTCAACATATTCTTTAGACTTGCCTACTGTGACTAGTAAAAATTGTCGATTGCGTTTCACAAGAAAATATTCTCCTTCACAATTGTCGATCGCACTTGCAACCTTCTCATAACCGTAACCTTTTAATTTGAATAAACTTTTAAAAACATAAACTTCCCCCTTGTCACCTAAAACATAAAGATCTCGGTCACTGAATGTTGGAAAAGAAAAGCGATGTGGAGTGGCACCACCAAAATCCAAACGAATCATAACCCAACTTTGTTCCCGAGCTACGACGTGAATGAACACACATGAACCATTACCTCCTTCTTTAAATCCAACAACCATGCAATCTGGGGAAGTAGGAGGTGTAGAGAAACACAA
Source organism: Bidens hawaiensis (assembly GCF_021521415.1). NCBI lineage: Eukaryota > Viridiplantae > Streptophyta > Magnoliopsida > Asterales > Asteraceae > Bidens > Bidens hawaiensis. The sequence goes on from NW_027496310.1 coordinate 59,491, forward strand.
GGTATCTAAATAATACCAGGCAGGGGGGAGCTTGCGGATATCACCCGTGAATGGATTAAAGAACACCAATATGGAATAGTCGCTATAAAACAGCAACCACCCAAACCTAGAACAACGTATTCTATTGTCACGGATAGAAACATGTGGTCTTTTCATAAAGTATTTGTCACCAAGAATCGGATCTGTAAAAGTGATAATGCCCCGATTCATGTTTACCACCATTAGCCATGGTGAAACTACTGAATACTTGTGCAATCTCGTTAACGCTGTTTTGTTGCTCCATTGTAGTAAAGGTGCTGCTAAATGACAACTTTTGCATGTAGCACGAAAAGACATATATTCAACACCAGTACAGTGGTCCATTATTGTCACCAAAAGATGAAACGGGAGATTAAGTAGGCGTGATTCATTCAGCTCAACCTCGCCATCCATAACTGATCTTACAGCTATCTTATCATCCTTGTCTACTCTTTTAGAACCACGTGTTAACTCAAAATCTTCACGACCACCTTCCAAGCTACACAAAATAATTATGATCGGTTTTAGGACTAGCAATAAAACACAAATGATACTTCTAAGACAAAATAAATTAAGGCAATACCTGCATTCCCACAATGACACATGACTTGTTGGGTAAGCCATCGAAGATAGAGAAAAGGCTTTATCTTCAACATCGAACGAGTACATCATCTTGCCCATTTCGTCACATATGTGTATATACCCCCCTAACTCAGACGTAATTGCATTGCTGTAATAAACAGAGTAATCACGAGCAAGATTTACAAAGAATGTGTCGTCTTTGATGTCCACCATTTCTTCCCATCTCATACCCGCCATGACCCATTTAAACAGGTACACATTAGCAAGTGTGGCCTCGTTAAAAGCTACTATAATACAGAACAATTCTGTACCAGTACCTTTCAATAATGGAATATATACGGGAAACCAAGTGTGGGAAAGGCAATGGGAAGGGGAAGGGAATCTCGCAAACAACAACAACTTTATATGTATTTCTATTTCTCCATCCTTAACTATAACGTCAACCTGGATGACAAATTTGCCATCATTACACAGGGCATATACTTTACCATTGTAAGAGGTTAGGCATTGTAAGAAGCCATCATAATGGCCAATTATTCCTTTGAGCTGCCTATTGTATGGCATTTTTGTCCATCTTAACCTGTTTCCCTTAAAACCTAGCTGACAAAAAACAAATGTCGGTTTTCCCGTTATCGTCAACAGGAGAACAGAAAGGGGATCATCGGGAGGGGATGACAAACAACATTGTCCAATAGTTTCGGATTTGTTCAAAATCAAGGGAGGGAGATTTATGATCTTTGCAGTCACTGGGTTCCAAACAGACCATATGTTGTTTTTGGAGAGAATCACCCAACCATGTGAATAAGTCTCCCAATTAGCTTAGGCATTCGACATCGATAATGAGGCAGCTGGTCGTGTATGGTGTAAAAAGTCTGGTCTCCAGTGCCATCCGGGTTCTGAGCAACTAACCATGGGTACTTTGCAGATAGGGAAGGCAATTGATTACCACAAGCGATCAGCTTCTGCTCCATCTGATAAAAGCTTAAACTTATTTAGTTCAACATATATACTAACTACTATATATCAGAAAAAATATATATGATAAACTCCTCTTATAAAAAAATCAAAAAAAATAAAATATATATTCTAATCCCCCCAAAACTGGCTGAAGTTAGTAAATTAATAGATGCCATGAACCATGATCTTGAAAAATAATTGTCATATTATGAAAAACATAAAAATCTGACCAGTATATATTGAGAAATAAAAAACGATATTGTCGAAAAAGGTTGGAGCTTTGGTTAAATGTCAGGATCATTATAATGTGAGTGAAGTTCTTTACCTGAAGACAATAGAACTTGATGATTTTGAGAAAAGAAAAGATTCAATTGTTACTTAAGAAAACTGTGTAATTAATTGCTTCACAGCTTCAAGGTTGTAGCTTTGGTTAAAGATCAGTAACTTTATAATGGTTTTGAGTTTTGATAAACAAATATTACTTTTACTTTTCAACAACTATTATGTTTTTACCGAAAAAAAACAAGGATTGGACGTAAGACAACCCTCTAACGATATAACAAATCCCCCGAATGGTATGAACAACGAACATGTTATAAATATCCGATCCTAATATATAGATGAAATATAACATTAACTTCAAGCATCATAAGTGTACAGAACAATAATAATAAACAAATTAATGTATAGCTTAAACTAGACACAAAAATAAACATGAATGAAAGCAAACATATTTACCTGTGTTGTTTAGGCGGTGATCGGTGTGGTTGACGATGGCGAGGGTTAAGACTACTCCCATTAACAATCTCACAATCTCAATCCCACATTATAAAATTAATTTCTCTCTCTTCAATCTACAAAATTTAACTCACTCCAATCTTTTACTCTCATTAACAACCTAATCTCATTCTTTTTTTTATTAAATTAATTCAATTTATAATTAGTTTTGATTAACTATATAAATATAATTAAGTAATTATATTTTTTTTAAATATAAAATCGTGACATGTGGTGACGAAGATAATGTTAATATTTAATTTGTATTAAAAATGCAAATTTTGAAACGAACTTCGTTTTTTATAAAATTTATACCGGAATGTTCACAAAAAAAAACTAAACAAGATTGTGTTTTTAAATTTTTTTAAAATTTTAAATATTATAAGTTATTTAAGAAAAATCAAATTATAATTAAAATGAATTATGTTAAAAGAAAAATCAAAAAATAAAATAAAAAGCAACCAACCCAAGTGTGACACTTGGATCCACTATCTCCAAACTTTGTTTGCAATCTTGATCGTGGTCGTGAACTAGTCATGGCTTTTTTAATTTTTTTTTTGTTCCGATCTCTTAGGCAAAAATCACCTAAGGAGTAGTCTTAATGTGTGAAAGAGCCGATCAAGAACGTAATATTATTATTTTTTATTTTTGCCTTTCTCGATCTCTTCCCTATAAATAGTTTGATATTCTATTTTAGAAACAAATATAAAAAAGATTCTTAGCAATCGATAGTCGGTGGTCCACAAATTAGTCACAGGTTAGTCAATATTTAGTCAAAATCGGTTAAAGTTAAAAGTTTAATATATAAAATTCGGTACAAATATTTGTTTGAAAATTTATATAATAAATTTTAATCTGATTAATCGTTAATCCCTACCACACTGTCCGACTATCCTCTAGCGAGTTTTACAACATTTTCCATATAAAACACTAGGTTAAAACCCTGGACTCAATATGTATACAAATGTTGAGTCTTGTCGTCGCCAGGGGTGCAAACGAGCAGAGATGCTCGCGAGCTACTCGAGACCGGCTCGCTAAAAAGCTCGATCGAGCCAGAGCCCGAGCTTCACTTATCGAGCTTGAGCCGGATCGCGAGCCTAAACGAGTCTGTCATTTATATAATTTTTAAAAATATATATTTAATAATTGTTAATTAATATATATAATGTTATGAAAAATAAATAATAATAACTAAATAATATATACTATTTTATACATAAAATTTTTATAGAAAAAAATATATAAAAATAGTTATAATTATATAAAAAATAATTAATAAATTGTAAACAAGCCAAGCCCGAGCCGGGATTGAAAATTTACTCACGATCCGAGTTCGAGCCTTGAAAATAGAGGTCAAAACGAGCCAAGCTAGTTAAACGAGCCGAGCTCAAGCCTAGTCGAGCTCGGGCTCGGCTCGGCTTGCTTGCACCCCTATTCGTCGCCCACACTTATGGGTCGGGCCTCGCACCTAAAGGTAAAACAACATGTAAAAAAACCATAAAATTTTGTGCACAAGACTTAAAACTTCATACAGAGTTTAAAAAAAACTTGATTTTTAAAAGATATATCCTTTTTTTAACAACTAAAGAAGATTATATATAAAGGATGATGGTTAGAAAAAGCTAACTGATAGATACCGACTGAAGATGGTCAATCTCCTGATACACCCGTAGAGTGAGTTATGCTCCACGAACAAGAAAGAAGAATAGAAATCAAACTTGAGACAATTTTATGATTATTTTTCTCATATTTTTTTTATTAAACATTACTATATATAGGAAAATCAAAGACATAATAATAGAAAAAAATAAACTAGAAGAAACCTGATTATAATACAATAAGGAAACTAAATAAAAGATAAACTTAATTAATATATTAAACTTAACTAATATTTATGATCATATCACTAACCAAACATCAAAACACCAAAATTACATAAAAAGAAGTGGGTTTTGTAGTCACTCGGTTCAATGAAGATTAACCTTTTTTATTTCTAGCAAGAAATGTAAGATGGTATCAAATTTAAACTCCGTCTTTAAATCGTTGGCTTTATAAACTGCTTCATTTCTATCTTTCCAAATGGTGCATATGATTCCTTCGACAACTTGTTTCTTTTTCTTTGAAAGGTGGCACTGATCAAACCAATAGTTGAACTCTCTAGGCTCCATGATATTCGACCCTTATATTGAAGCCAAACAATAATCAATCTTCATGTCTTTGAAGCCACATAACAGAAGGTGAAAATGTGATGTGTTGTTTCGTTTTCTCACGAGGAAAAAAGGGCACATGACGAAAGAAATATCTATTCCCACTACTAGAAAAAATGTTTTTCACGACACGCGTTGAGTGTTGCAAATGCGTGTAGTTAATGGCCTAGTCATAAACGAAAAATGACACGCACCGTGTCATATTTAATGACACGCATTAATGACAAACATTTGTGACACACATGTATGACACGCTTTTATTAATTGCATTTATGACACAAGTTTACGACCAGCACTAATGCGTGTCATCGTATAATTTTAATTTAATTTTTTTTATGCATAATTACAAATTTTTATATTAAAGACACCATTATAGAGCAAAACTATTCATTTCATTTCATAACTAGACATCGTACGTCAAAATATTACAAATATTCCCAAGTTATCAAAAATATTGGTTAATAGTCAATACAAACACATGCATCACTACCGGAAAATAAACTGTGCCGCATAACCCGACCATTCTTCCCGAACTGCATCAAAATCCACATCCGTGTATTCCTCTTTGTCTCCCCCGACCTAAGAAGAAAATTAGAAAAAGATAACGTGACCAGATTTGATTGAATCAAAATGAATTGGGCCAAAATTACAAACCAATACAAATTACAAACATAAAAAAATAAACTACACTTACATTGTTCTTGATGAGTATGTCAAGTCCTTCACGGATGATCTCCTTCATGAAGTTTAAGACATAATAACCACACTCGGTACTTCCCGGCTGAGTTGGACACTACACAGTTACAAATAGTAAAATATTGAAGCCCTATAATTAAGATTCTAGTGATTTATAAACAAGAATATAGTAGCTAGGGGTGTTCACCACCAGTAGTGACGGGTCGGTTTCACGATTTAGGCCCGTTTGACCTTTATAATCTTAAGTGTCTTGAATAGTATTCCATAAAATGCATGATATATATAACTATATAAGAATTCAACTTGAGCGCGTGTTCAGGACAATGCAGCAGCGCGTGATGGTCAGTTTGCACGCACAATCCAACACATATTATACTTAAGTCACCATTGTCAAAAATGATATTTTAAAAAGGCAATTTCAATAAGGAATTAAGTGCTCACCTTGTTGTTGACCCAGTTGACTTTGACTCGCATAAGAGATCCCATTTTTACAGCGTACAATACCATTGCCCTACAAGTAGATTATGAAATTTGCAGCGTATTATATCAAAGAATGTAATATCTAATCAATAATTTGTATTACTTACGCATCGATAATTTGCTTCAGCTGCGGATAGGCCTTCAGGAATCAAGATAATAGCAAGTAATTTCTACAAAAATCGAACAAAAATAAAGAGAAACAACTTAGCCCTAAATTATTAACGAACAGTTATTTAAATGAGAATTCAAACCCGGGATTATAGGGCACAATGACGATGTCATTTTTGTTTCTTTTAGTCAACCGATCTGCAATTATTTTACTTGAATCTTCAATATGTTGGGATCACACTTTACGATCATCTGTCATGGGTGCACTCGCGGACAAAACAAATTCCATGATTTGGAATCAGCCCATTCTTGAGTTGCTCGTACAAGTACCTGTTTATAATATACAAAAAGTAAATTGATTAACTAAATTGTGCTTCAATCAAAAACAGTTTTTTACATTAAATTATTCACTTACATCATATATGAAGTAACTATAGAACCACTCAGCCAGTCCAGTGTAAAAACAGCTTCGAAATCTTCCATACTTAGGTACGTGTAACTCTCGTACCCAAAACAATCATCGACACTCTGAACTTTTATGGAATCAACCTTTGCAATTTGTCCATCAGCCACAAGTGCAGCCATTGTCAATATAGGACTTTTCTCAATTCTCACCCTTGTCTTCCGTTGTGCTCTCGCCTTCCTTTTTCGAAAAGTCTCTTTATCTTTTCTTGTATTCTTTCCCTTTCCTTTATGTTTTTCATTTTCCTCACTAGGCTCCGGTGTTTTGTTTTTTTCTTTATGAATTTTTATTGCTTTACTTGTCTCTTTTTCATCATCATCATCATCATCATCATCATCATCATCGTACGTACTCAGTATATCCCACCAATAGCAATGCTTTACTTGTCTCTTTTACTTGTCTCTTTTTATTGCTTTACTTGTCTCTTTTTCTTTTCCATTATTTTTTTCTTTTTCCTCATCAGGTTCTCGTAACCGTTTTTTGACTTTCTTACTTTCTATTATTGCACACGTAGATGTATAAAATAGACGAAGCTTACAGCCCGCGCGCGCTGGTCTGCACGCGCTGACAGCCCGAGGCGCTGGTCTGCACACGCTGCCTGCATGTTTATTATATTTTTTTGTTGTATCGCAATTACATGTGTAAAATATTTGAAATATTATACTTTAACAAAAACAAACAAACATGCGCGATGGTCAGTTTGTTAACACCACGTGCAGACCAACGAGCGCGCGTTTCTGATCAGATCTGATCTGCGCGCGCGGTGGTTTGCACGTGCTGTTAACAAACTGATCTGCACGCGTGCGCGGTGGTCTGCACGCGCTGACAGCCCCCGCGCGCTGGTCTGCACGCGCTGACAGCCCGAGGCGTTGGTCTGCACACGCTGCCAGCATGTTAATTATATTTTTTTTGTTGTATCGCAATTACATGTATAAAATATTTGAAATATTATAATTTAACAAAAACAAACAAACATGCGCGCTGGTCAGTTTGTTAACACCACGGGCAGACCAACGAGCGCGCGTTTCTGATCAGAGCTAATCTGCATGCGCGTGCGGTGGTTTGCACCTGCTGTTAACAAACTGACTAGCGCGCGTGTTTGTTTATAACCTTCTCTGCAAACACACAATAATAGTTATTGAGACAAAATAGAGAAACTTACAATTTTATTAACAAACGAGCAGAGCTGCTCGCGAGCTACTCGAGATCGGCTCGTTAAAAAGCTCGATCAAGCCGAGCTTAATCGAGCCCGAGCTCGAGCCTAAAAGTAAGATCGCTTAATAAACGAGCCTGAGCCCGAGCTTCACTTATCGAGCTCGAGCCAGCTTACGAGCCTAAACGAGTCTGTCATTTATATAATTTTTCAAAATATATATTTAATAATTGTTAATTAATATATATAATGTTATTAAAAATAAATAATAATAACTAAATAATATATACTATTTTATACATAAAATTTTTATAGAAAAAAATATATAAAAATATTTATAATTATATAAAAAAATAATTAATAAATTGTAAACAAGCCAAGCCTGAGCCGAGCTCGAGCTTGAAAATCTACTCACGAGCCGAGCTCGAGGCTTGAAAATAGAGCTCGAAACGAGCCGAGCTCGAGCTCCGTGTAAGTTAAACGAGCCGAGCTCGAGCCTGGCTCGGCTCGGCTCGCTTGCACCCCTAGTCGTCGCCCACACTTAACACTTGATTGATCACCATTAGTTAACACAAGACCTAACAAAGACTGAAAACATTCAAGATCAAGATTATCAAGTTTATATATACTAATGGTTTAATCAAGATTTCTACACCAACATAAAGATGAAGAAATCACAAGACTAATCCATTGATGACAAACTTCAAATTCTTCATTCTTCAAAGAATTTCAACATACACAACACTATTAAACGGACACTACCGGACGTAATCAAACAAACATTATCGGACGTCCACGAACACTATAGAATGAACGCGACCTTTGCCCGTGTTCGTCCGTTAAGCTTACCGAACATAATATTTTTGTCCGGAACCGGTTCGTTTGTTAAACAGACAAACATAAACAAACTTCCCACCGAACGGACAGTCAGACGTCCACCGGACTTCCGGTTCACTTACAGCCCTAATTACATGTACTTGCGAATAAAAAAAATAAAATAACTACAATAATTGTTCATAATATGGTTAACAAGTTTATCTGTTTATGGAATCCAAGTAGGCATAAATAAATTAATCTTAAATATATATATAAACGTAACCTTCATACACTCTCTCAAACTACCAGATTGTTTTATTTGTAAATAGAGTTTTTTCATGCATTTGACCCGAATTCACGGGTATAGGTCTTACAAACCCAGATCGCCCTTAAACGGGTTATAACATCTCATTGAATTAAAAATTAATCTCATCAAATATTTGATATGAAAATCCTATTAAATAGAAATATACCAAAAAGTAATATCTGATCTTTTTAAAAAAAATATTATTTATAATTAAAAAACAATTTTATAATAAAAAAAATAAGCAGGTCATTACTCTCACTAAACCCAAATAGCTTTTTAACCGAGTTATAACATCTCAATTTGTGAAACCCTTTCATCAAGTATATTATTAACTTTCTTTCAACAAATAAAATTAAAATCCAGAAATATATAAATACTAGAAACAAATAATTAATGTAAAACAACCTAGTAATACGAAAGATAAAAAGTAGTTAGTTGATAATATAAATGGTATATATTAAAACTACCATCAAATATAGAATTTAATTTTATGAATATAAATAAAAATATAACAATCATAACATCATTATGCAGTGATATGAAATTCATAAAAGAAAAGATGTATTATTTTGCATCACACTTCAATACGTAAAAGTTGTCCCACAGCAATCATATTTAGCCTACTACAGTAGTATTATGAAGACTTAATCACCAACATTCATAGAACTTAATATCGACACGAAGCCTAAAATACACGTCCCCTTCGTAAGAGTCAGTCATAATAGTCGCAATCCCACGATGCATGAAAAAGTCCCCGGTCCCACCAACCACGGATATATCTCTACTTTTAACCATAATCGGGTCAGCCCCGATGAAATTTATGGTTCCTTTATGTTGTTCACTATTCAACACAAACGAAAATCCTAGCCATGCGGTGAATGTGTTTTTGGTGTCGTAGAAGTACATCCCTTGAGCCCGACCCACGGGAGTTGAATGAAAATTATTGTCTAAAGTGATGGGATCATCAAAAACCGCTATATTTCCAAAATGAAACTTATCTGCTAATATTGTAAGGTTTCCCCATTGGGGTGCACCTACAATAGCAGAAGTTGCATTAGCGGCGTTTTTACCATTATAAATCACGTCATGAAAATAGAACACTAGGTTTTTACATGGGTAGGGTTGTCTTTTCATGCCCGGATAAGCGGATGACGTTAAGAAGAAGAGAAAGAGGAAGAAGGTAACAAAAATGGTTGGTGATTTCATTTGAAATAAGGATTTTGAAATCCAAGTCAAGTTTAAGAAAAGAGTGAGTGTAAGAAGAGATCTTGTGGGTTTTTATTTCATCAATTCATCTCCTTTATATAGGGCAGTTGATGGATAACCCAACTGGATTATCCTATATAACTTTTTAATACTAATTAAATAAATCCCTGTATATAATACTTTCTACAATATGTTTTATAAACCTTGATTTAGTGGAAAGCATTATTTGTAATAATTACCATCCACTAACTAAAGTGATATGTTTTTTTGGTATTACCTCATGCATAAAACACTTTGTATTGTATGTTTTACAAACTTTAACTTAAAATGAAAACATTATTTTTAACAATTACATCAAGTGATTAAACCAATAACCAATATGAATAGTAATTTGTTTCACAACAATAATAATATGCACTTACTATATATATTTTTAACGATAAATATTACTTCTACTCTACTTTAAATAAATCAGGAATTCCAAACTCTCTCTTCTTCATATTTAAATTACCTATAACCTTTCCTATAAGAGGCATGTGTATTTACCAAATTGGCACTTAGAAGATACACAACTTTGTCTAATAATGTATCTTTGTGTTCGTGAATATTGATTACTAACCGAGTTCACAATATTAGATGATAAAAACTTTGTAAGTAAACATATTCTTAATCTATTATATATAAGAATACTATAGGTTATAAAGTGTTAAGAGGTATTCACAATAAACTTTATCTAGCAACACACGAAATGCCATTATTTCTTATATACAACATGATATAAACTAGTGGTCTTGACATAAGGGTTTAATTGAGATTTTGAAAAGGAAAAAAATTAACAAAGCCTAAAAACATATTGTATCTGAGCTGTGGGTTTTGGCCTTGTGTTGCTGTCCTTGTTTTAACAAAATTTACACCCAAACTTTGGTTGAAATAATATTGCATAGACGGTATATTGGGATTAAAATAACATTACGTTGTTATGGAACAAAATAAAAAATATATATTATATTTGATCATGGACGGTTTGAAATATAATGTGTTCATGCATAGATAAAAAACAGCATGTTACAACGGTATTCAAAATTTTGTAACATTTTATTAATAAAAGATAGAATATAATAATCCCTAACGTACATTAACGTGTAAAAATACCTATATTCATGCAATTGATCCATGAAACACATCATAAGATTTCGAACTCGTCATAATCATCGGTTCAAAAAAAAAAAAACAGATTTGGATCGTTAATCGATCAATTTTTTTATTTTTTTTCTCGAAAACCGTTTTGAGCGTGTTATGGATATCTTGACCGTTTTTTTTGTATTTTGGCTTTGAACGTTTTGTTTTTTGCTTTGAATGTTTTGTTTTTCCCTTGAGCGTAATTCACATACGTTTTTGTACATAAATGATTATTCTATGATAACTTAACCCGCATTTTATAAGTTGTAGAATAAAACACAATATAGTAAAAAGTAATTACAATATGAAAACAAGAAATATTTAATTATGTTGTTTTGTGAGTTAAACAGGCAGTTTAGGAATTGGGCCGCCCGTTGACAAATTGTTTTTTCATATAATATATAAAAACATTATATAATTTAGTTGATCCTTATCTAAAATCAAATCATTTTTATCTTCAACAAGAGAAAGAAGTTACATGGAAAAACCATGTGGAGACTGGTAATTAAAGTGGAGGACACTCAACCTATAAGATGAACTTGAATCCTTTTGACCAATTGCCATAAATAATAATCCATTTCATGCGTTATTGATCTTATAATCATGGCCTCCCCACTATTGTCTTTTTATATCGTTTTGGAATAAACACATGCTTAGTTTAGATTCAGTTAATTTAGACATCCGAGTATGAATTTGTTAATGTCGTTGAGACCTTGAGAATCATCATCTAGTAAGCTATGAAGCTATAAGCCTATAAATGTGTACATGAACTCGATCATGAAGTGTTGTGATCTGATTTTTAAACGTGTCTATACATTACTAATGTGTCCTATGGGTCGTATGGTCATACGTGTCATTAGTGAAAAGTTTTCAAACAAATCATTTTGATAGTCATTCAAGTTGTATGATGGGGAAAAACGGTAACATATGAAGACCAGGTCATACAATCCGTGTAACATGTTTGACCGATTGATGTAATCGCTAAAAGATGCCATAGGACTCGCATGGTCTTTTTCCATGTTGACTTGATATGACCTTATAAACATAAACATAAGAAGTTAAAATAGCAAGTCGAATAGATGTTTGTTAAAGTTTTCTATGCAAATAGTATCTAAAAAAAGGTAGTAAGTGGGTGAGTGGGTAGGTGACATATTCATATCTATAGGCACTTCTATAATAATTGTTGATCAGTTCTTCATAATAATTGTTGATCAGTTCTTCATGTAAGTAATATAAAACATGATAAATATTAAACCTATGAACCTGTTATAGCATGAAGAGTGGTAACCGCAGCAGGGTATGATGTAGTCGACATGCTTGTCATCTTGATCAAGTTCCCCTTTAGGATGTATAGTTAAGGATGGTTAGGGTTCTTGAGATGAACCCTGTTTAGAAGAGAGAGAAGACACATGATTTACTTATGTGTGTGAGATTTTGTTATGATGTTAATTTATTCTCTCTATATATACACCAAAGGAGAAACCCTTTATTAGCTATTAAGAGTAATATGGCCCATCAACAATTACCAAGCTAATATATAATAATGTATAATTAATTATTTTGATCTATTATTATATAAATGATAATGATGGCCATATAAATAAATATATAAAATATATTTATTCTATAAACTTTATCTAGCATATCAAGTTTTCACTCCCCCACCTCTTGCAAATCTTGTAAGTTATGATTGAGACACTTAAGGCTCCCACTGATCTTTAATATCTCTAGGAAAAATACAAGAGAAGTTTCAATGATGTACATGACGTGGGAATCTGTCATATATATGTTAGACTTGATTTGATTCCATTAACGTCCAGATGTCATAATAAACTTAAAGGACATATTTAGAAGAAATCGTATTAATTAAGTATATATGAATGAATCTCGTTAAGACCGTGGATCATAGAAGACATATTGGATACAAATAAATAGTCTTTTAATGATAAATAATTATGTCTGAATATTTCATACGAATAAGTTCCACGAATATAAATGAAATATAATTATGATGGACCCATACTTATTCCTTAAGCCAAACAATGTTTAGGGCATCTAACACATGATTTAAAATCACTGAGAATGAGATTATATGAAAAATCACCCTCATTAACCATGTCATGATTTCTCATGAAATTTGGTTTTAATGGATGAATTTTATATGTCTCATTTGTCTTTTGTTATATTTTTATTTGCATGATTTGCATGATAACAAAAGTTGTGAAAGTATATAATATCATCTTGTTCTATTTTATAAATGTTTCAATCCGGATATTGATAACAAATAATATGAGAGTTTAAGGTAAGAGTGACTTTATGTTGGCTACGCAAACCTCATAACTGTTAGAATGTAGCTTAAGTATTGATACTAAATTCTGATTAATCTCCAGAATATTTAAGGTATCATAAAGCGTAATTAAAAGACAGTTTATCATGGTTCTGATAACCTTAACATGCATATTTATCACTAACACTCATGTTAGTTATTTGTTGATTTCGGGTAAACATATAGAACTAGACTCAACCAATCATGTGTTGATGGGAATATTAGGATTAGCAGACTTAAATATCATTTATACAACTATCAGTTTTAGTCAGTTGTTCTTTTGAATTATGGATAGTCTTGTAATGCCTATGCCTAATCTAATGACATATATTTGCAATGAGACTTCTCCTTAGAGAACTTAAAGCTGGAAGTAATACTTGTATTTTTTCTATGAACCTTAGAATTATCCTCTTTTAGGTTTTAGTGACAGTGAGTTGAATAACATCTTATTTTCCAGTACCGGACGTTTCTATTCTTGTACATATGTTGCTGATCAACACACTCATTTTCCTTTGGTACTTCTGAGTGTTATAGTTGATTCGTAAGGCACCAAATTGTACTGCTGAAAATTTTAGTATGTAATGTACTAAAAAAATGTATTTATTTCCATGTGTAAGCCCTTAATTTTATGGGTCATGGTATTTTACATTATGATGTATTCGGTAATGCCATTTAACCTTATAGTTAGAATTTTCAAGAAAGAATGCATGCATCTTATGAGTTATTTTGATTAGTCTTAGGAAAAACTAAATCAAGAATAACTCTAGTGATAGCATTTATTTAAACAAATTATTGATTATCATTATTATTAGAGACATTATGATTGACGCATTCCATTTGTTATGCTCTAGTTTTTAATATAATAATTGTTATTAGAAAGAGCAGTAGGATAGTCATGTCATGTCTTAATGAATAATTAAAATTGAGAAGAGCTAAATGTTATTAAAACTCTTTATGAGACAAAATTCAACTGTATTTTAAGATTAGAGTAGATGATTTGGATGAGATCGTTATTTATGGAAGAAAATATAATGAGTAATATTATGGGATATTAAAATAATATAGATTAAAGTTTATGATCATTAGATTAGTGAAGGATCATTAATATGAGGATCACTATATTTTATTGAAGATGTGATATGTCTATTATTAACATCAAACTAATAGACTATAATTAATAGTTCTACTTAAACAAAAAATAAATCACCTTTGGGCAGAATTAAAATTTATTTAAGTATATGTGCAAAACAATTGTAACACATCACCTTTGGGCAAAAGTGAGACAATTATTTTAATTATGCACGTGCTAGTTTTGCTAAATAAAAATATAACAAATCACCTTTGGGCAGAAGTGAGACATTTGTATCATGTTAGGCAAAACTAACAAAAGCTTTTCAGTTATACTTGAATGATAGGGTAAATGTAACTCATCACCTTTGGGCAGAAGTGTTACATCAAAAGTTCATTCAAGTTAAGCCTTTATGTTTTGTAAAATTTTATAATATTTAAGGTTTACAAAACATTTAATTAGTTAATAGCGGAAAATGTTTAGAGTAAGGATTTTTAAGTTTCCGGTAGGACCTTATTTGCGGAATTAGTTCTCGGAAATTTTGGGTTCCCGAGAATTGCCAGTTTCTGGCTTTTAGTCGGTTTTTCAGTATTTGGGTGTTAACATGATTTTATGGAGTTTTATGGAAAACGTTGATTCCGGTATTAGTGAGTTTTCGGGTTTATAGGTTATGACCCCAAACCATTTTAGAAACTCATAAACTCTTAAACACATAAGCTATTTTAAGCCCATAATACATGATTTTTAAATAGCCCGTGAACCCGTAAACTGGTTTAAGCCCTTAACCCATGATCTTTATTAACTAAATTAATAATGATAAGATTTGGTTCAAATCTTTTTAATGATTAATAATTATATTTGTTTCCTATTTTAAGGGGATTCAAATCTTTTAAGAAAATATTAAAACTTCTAAGTTATCTAAGATTTGAAAAAATATTTCCCTAAATAATAATTAACAAATTTTAATCTAGATTTTGAACCAACATATGTATAATTTTCGATAATAATGATGAACATGAAGAACATCATCGAAAATTTTAACAATTAAACATAAAAAAACTTGGAATCGAAATCTTTAAACATGAAATTAACAGATTTTGAAAATATTAGAGTTTAATAAATATGAATTTTAGCGATTATAAACAGTTTCATGTATTGCTTTCGTAATAGAACATGAAAAAAAAAGAAACCTAAAAAATTAGGGTTTATCAAGTTTTAGTCCATGTCTTCTGATTCAATTCCAGATTTACAGAAAACATGAAGAACTGATTAATCAACATCACTCTGATGCCACATGTTGATCAGTTATTCATGTAAATAATATAAAACATGATAAATATTAAACCTATGAACCTGTTACAGCATGAAGAGTAGTAACCGCAGCAGAGTATGATGCAGTCGACATGCTTGTCATCTTGATCGAGTTCCCCCTTTAGGATGTATAGTTAGATGGTTAGGGTTCTTGAGAGGAACCCGGTTTAGAAGAGAGAGAAGACACATGATTTACTTATGTGTGTGAGATTTTGTTATGATATTAATTTATTATCTCTCTATATATACACCCAAGGGGAAACCCTTTATTAGCTATTAAGAGTAATATGGTCCATCAACAATAATCAAGCTAATATATAATAAGATATAATTAATTATTTTGATCTATTATTATATAAATAATAATGATGGCCATATAAATAAATATATAAAATATATTAATTCTTACAATAATATTTTACTCGGGTTTTCAACATGGTTAAAATTTCATTTTTTTTCCTAGTTAAATGTTACTCTTGTAATTGAACTTATGACCTTCTATTCTATACTCTAACCACCTCACTTAAAATATGAATACTAGGAATTGATATTTTGTTAAACGAAAGGAGATTTCAATCATTTTCCACCCAAAAGACTATTTATGTAAATTAGTAAAAGATAGCAGAGGTTGAAGTCGGGGGCTTCCCTAAAAGTAGCTCTTTGTTATGATAGATGTATGGTTTGCTTACATTCCATCTTCTTAGACTCTATTGACAGCTTTGCTACGAGTGATGTTTTACTGAGCATGACTGTTGAAAATAACATAGGCTATTTGTGTATAAACTATTAAAAAACCCTTGGTTAATAAATAAAAATATAAACATAAACAAAAATAGTTGGGCAAACCTTATAAACGAAAACCAAAGATGTTCAACCATTTATAACTAGAAATTGTTTTCAAAATGTAACCACCTTTTATGAATTCGAGGGGTCTAGTTGGAACAACATATCGTGTTTGGGTTGTTCACAATCCGGTTTTGACAAAAATTCTATGCCAAACTAAGAACTATGGTTTCGGAAAATGGCAAACCGTGGTATATATTCGAGATAGCTAGCTATCTTAGAATTCTTATGCAGTTGCATAACTTTTTTATTTGCATCTCAAATCAATACATAAAACTAGTTTCACACCAAGCATATTTAGCCTACTAAGAGACTGATCAATGAGTTGATCACCAACATTCATAAAACATAACATCTACATGAAGCCTAACATATGCGTCCCCTTCGTAAGCATCAGCCATAACGGTCGTGATCCCACGGTGCACGAAAAAGTCTCCAGTCCCACCAAGTCACCAACACGTCCACATATACATCTCTAGTATTAAGCAAAGTCGGATCAACCCTAGTGAAAGTTATGGTTCCTTTATGTTGTGCACTATTCAGTGCAAGCGAAAACTGTAACATCCTAAAATTTTTATAATGTTAAATAAAAGAAAGTTATGTTTAGTGATTTCACGTTTTAGTTATTTAATGTCGAGTAAGGAACGGGTCATGGGCTTAGATTACGTAAGATGGGTTAAATGAGAATGAGCCTTGGGTCCGTGGGCTTGAGAGATATAAATACCCATCCCAAGCCCAAGATATCATTTTATTTCCATCTTTCTCTTTTACACACTTAAAAACACACACATAACCGACCGAGATCCGAAGTCGAGACCCGAGATTTTGCTGGTAGATCTGAGTTGGAAAGGTAAGAACTAATCCCGCAAAGCTAATATTACTGAAAATGGTTAGGATTTGACGGGTTAATCGGACCCGAAACACAACTGCCCAAATCGGACCCCTAAAACGTCGATTTTAGGCCGATTTGATGGTTGGGATTTGTAGGCACCGATCATACGATTCCGTGGGTACCAAAATCGAGTTATTTGGCTAAGAAACGAAGGAGTTATGGGCAAACAGATCTGCAGCGCGACAACTTCGCCTTCATCTGGGCAACTTCGCCTTCAAGCGATGAACTTCGCCTGCAAGCTAAGTTCGCCTGATGAACTTCGCCTGCAAGCCAAGTTCGCCTGATGATAAGTTCGCCTGAAGCCAAGTTCGCCTGATGGCAACTTCGCTGAAATGGTAACTTCGCCTAAGGTTTAACTTCGCCTAAAAAGCCAAGTTCGCCTGAGGTTTAACTTCGCCTAAAAGCCAAGTTCGCCTGAGGTTTAACTTCGCCTAAAAGCCAAGTTCGCCTAAGGTTTAACTTCGCCTAAAAGCCAAGTTCGCCTGAGGTTTAACTTCGCCTAAAAGCCAAGTTCGCCTAAGGTTTAACTTCGCCTGAAGCCAAGTTCGCCTAAGGTTTAACTTCGCCTGAAGCCAAGTTCGCCTAAGGTTTAACTTCGCCTAAAGTGAAGTTCGCTTAGAAAATAAATTAAAAACCTAATGGAAAATGTGTTAAGGCAGTTATCGAAAATAAAATTTTTCCAAGCTGACCTGGCAGCTTAACCCCAGCCAGGGGCTCTGCCCCTTGGACCCCGCTAGGGGCTGCCGCCCCTAGAACCCCGCTGCCAGGGGCGCTGCCCCCGGACCCCCGTTCGTTGTGGGTCATTTATAGATAGAAATACAAAGCGTGTAGTAGTAGTTAATTGATATGTGTAAATATTATACAGTTAGCCGAGCCCAGTTAAAGAAAGGAATTACGATCAACGGCGAGCGTAACAGGATCCAGGTGAGTTTCTAGCCCCATTCCTTGTTATGTTTTCGGGGCTGTGTGCATACTTGATGTGTTGTTAATACATTTATCCTAAGTGATAAGTGTATGCCATATGTGATATATGTGATATGTATGAATGATTGCTTGATGGTACGTGAACGATCTTCGGATATTGCACGTACTGTCAGGTTGTAACGTTATAAATATGGCAAGTATGATATGTATGTTTACGTGTATGAACGTAATAAAGTTAATAAAAGAAGGAAATGACGGTTGTATGGTTGTATGGTTACGAAAAGGGTACCAAGCCCTAATAATACTCGAGGTATGTTGCATGGTTGTATGGTAACGAAGAGGAAACTGAACCCTACTAATATTCGAAAGCAAGGGGCCAGACCCTTATAATATCTGTGATGTTAGGGACCAGACCCTTATAATATCTGTGATGTTAGGGACCAGACCCTTACAATATCTGTGATGTTAGGGACCAGACCCTTATAATATCTGTGATGTTAGGGACTAGACCCTTACAATATCTGTGATGTTAGGGACCAGACCCTTATAATATCTGTGATGTTAGGGACCAGACCCTTATAATATCTGTGATGTTAGGGACCAGACCCTTATAATATCTGTGAGGTTATAGGGCGAAAGGCTCTTTAAAACGTATGATTATGAATGTAAAGAAAGTATGTAAGTAAGAAAGAAAGTATGTAAGTAAGAATGAAGGTATGAGTACTTATGTGTGTATGAAAGAAAGTTATGAGGTTAAGTACGTATGTATGTAATAAGGTATTGTATGGTATTGTATGATTAACTAGAACTCACTCAGCGTAGCTGACTTTTAGTATGCACGCAGGTGAGTAGGTTGAGACAGCTGGCTTGAGTGGAGGACACATGGCAGAAGACTAAAGCCTGGCATCTGAAGATCTGATATGTTTATTAAGTTATGTTTTGATTTTGAAAGACAAGAGGAATGTTTTAAGACATGATTATGAATCGATATGTAATGTTTTATGAAAGTTTTATATTCCGCGTAAAGTTTTTAATTAACTCTGATAATTAGAACTGTGTTTATGAGTAAATCCAACACGAAAGTAGGGTTACCGGTAACGGGGCCTTACAAAAACCCTAACCATGCGGTGAATGTGTTTTTCGTGTCATAGACATACGTCCCTTGAGCCTGGACGACCAGAGTTGAATGAAAGTTATTGTCTAAAGCGACGGGATCATAAAAAACTACTATATTTCCAAAATGAAACTTATCTGCTAATATTGTAAGGTTTCCCCATTTGGGTGCACCTACAATAGTAGAAGTTGCATTAGCAGCATTTGCCATTGTAGATCACGTCATGGAAATAAAACACTAATTGGTCCCCCAAGAAATTAAAAGATATATATATATATATATATATATATATATATATATATATATATATATATATTTATTATCGTGAAAAATTTCAAGCCAAATTTACCAACTTTTAGGGGGTGTTTGGGATTGCTTATTTTCATCAACTTATAACTTATAAACTTTTTGAGAAGTAGTAAGGTGTTTGGAATTGCTTATATTGTGAGATGAAAAGTTCAATAAGTTTCACTTTTGTAACCTAATGAAAAGTTATAAGAAAGTAAAATAAGGAATTCCAAACACCCCCTTAAAGTTGAGGAAACTATTAGTAATTATGCCAAAGTTAAAGTACTATGGTCTAGTATGCAATTATGCATAGTTTTCGGATAGCAACCCGCTATCGAAAACCCTAACAGTCCGCTAAGGCTTTCCAAGGGTAGCGAACCGCTATCTAAAAGCATAATAGTGCGCTACCAGAAACGTGCTATTTTTATTTCAAAAGTGAATAAAAATACAATAGTGGTGAGGCCATTATTATATGGGTATCCGGGGCGGGTCTCAGGTTGGCGTCAGGTAGGGTCTTCGGTATCGGATTTCAGGTATGCGAACCCCTTGTGAAATGTTTTAGACTATCAAATATGAAGTTCCCTAAACCTATAAATGTGTACATAATTTGATTTGCAAATATAAACACTTTTTATATATTAATAGTTTAAAACACAAACACATGGAGTTTGAGGGTTTTTAAAGCATACTTACAATATTAATGTAACCTTGGTAAAGGGCGTACCCGGTACATTAGGCTCCCGCGTTTGCGCAGGGTCCTGAGAAGGGCCATATCGCTTATTCACGGTCTTAAGTTGTGACGTAACAATATACACATTTCCGCTCGTAATTACACTGCTTTGAATTCAAGAAAAAGAAAATACAACGTTACATCATACCGACAAAGCCCGTCACATGTAACGTGTTACACAATTTGTCCGAGTTTATTTCTGTTTAATAAACCTAGTCCCAAACTGGTCCGATCTAGTCCAGTCCACAAAAGATCTAACTAGATCGGACCTGTCCCGACCAGCCTGGCTGGTCAAGTTACAACAACCAAAACTGTTAATACGACTCGTATTCCCACGGGTCAGCACTAAATCCTTCCTCTTTTAAGGAAGCCAGAGAATGCACCGAAAGCTGCGGATGGTACTGCTGGACCACCAACACTGACGCAGTGATATGAAACTCGGGCGAGATTAGCAAGTTCCCGATAGGTCCCATCTCCGGGCACTCGCTTCGTTTCCTCATAGAAGCCGCCAGCTCACCTTCGGGCATTCGCCCGACTAAAACCAGGTTGCACCGAGTATTTTCACGAATCACCTCAATCGTCTCGGGCCCGTTCTTAACCGTTCTCTCCACATATTTGTGTGAGGTGTTTTTCAATAGCTTGTTCTTGTATTCAGCAATCACGTCGTCGTCCTTAGGCGCTTGATCGTCTATCTCGACACTCACCGAGCCAGATTTGGCTGCCTTTCGGTCAAGAATGATCCGGACCACGACCAGGCTGATCCCTGGGTGCTCAGCCATACGGGCCCCGTAAGCTAATGCCTCATGGTCATCCCGACCACCAAAGAACAAAACCGTGATAAGCGAGTCAACATTACTTGCGGCAACATGTGAACTCCCACCAAACCCGCGGTCCACTAATATACTAACCGAACACGGTGCATGCTCCAAAACCTTTCGGTTAACGAGCCGGTATTCGGCCCGGGTTGTCTCGAGATGACCATCGACCCGCAGGTGCTTATGAAATAAAAGTATAATCATTGAAGCCTTCTTCATCTCGGCCTCGATACATATATCTTCGTGCATGCTCGCTACAGGCGAAATGGCGGTTGTGGGCCGGATTGTGACTTTACTTAACTGTTGAAAGGCCTCGAAAGCCACTACGATCTGGTCCGAACCAGCATGGGGATCTTTCTTCCAAAACGGGGACCCGTTTCGCCTAGCCTTGTGAACCATGAGTATAGCCGAAGACCGCTCGCTGAGTTCCATTAAGTGCATTGAGTGGACCGTGAGTGTCTCCTTCTTTCGGGCCCCTCGTGAGGCTTCGATTAGATTAATCATTGCAGGCAGGTTTCGGATTCCATGGAACGTGGAGAACATACGGAACTGGCTCATTGCAAAGCCCTTCTTGTAAATCGTTCGGTTTTTGTATTCGGACTTTGTGGGCCTTTTCGTGGGCTTGTATACTGCTACCACTGAAGGTGTTGTGATGAATGTGGTAACAAGAGCCATTAGAACCAATATGGCAAATGTTTGATCATTTAACACCTGAATTAAAAAACAAAGACATATTATAAGAAAGAATAATTGAAATGCAATAAAATGTAAAAGATATTACATACTCCGCGGTCTTTTCCGATATTGAGAACAATGAGTTCAACCAAGCCTTTCGTGTTCATCAAAAGCCCGAGAGCGAGAGCCTCAGTGAAAGGAACTTTACACCACAACGAAACCACAACCGTGCCCGCAATCTTCCCAAAACAAGCTGCACATATGACCAACACCAGCAAACACCAAGATTCCGCTCCTTGAATCGTAGCTACATTTGTTTTCAAACCACTCGACACAAAGTAAAGCGGTAGAAACAGGCCCGAAACAAGATCCTCAACTTTCTCCACCAACGCCCCTGCAAACGGGCCTTCTTTTGGGATAAGAACACCAACCACAAAAGCGCCAAAAAGTGCGTGTATCCCGATAGTATCAGTCACAAAACCTGCTGCCAAAACAACCCCCAAAGTGGCACAAACATAACCCTCGTCAACGGGCTCACCTTCTGGGCACCTTCGGGATATCCAGTTGAAAATTGGCGGGATGATAAACGAGCATAACATGATGAAAGCCGAACTGCACATAAAAACCCAAAGGGCCACAAACGGGGACCGCCCACTACCCGAGAGTGCAACGGCTAGTGCAAGTAGGATCCAAGCCGCCACGTCATTGACAGCAGCTGCTGACATGGCCATTTTGCCTACATCCGTGGTTAAAAGCTTGAGTTCGGCTAGGATACGGGCTAGAACCGGGAATGCGGTGATGGACATCGCGACGCCCATGAAGACGATAAACGGGCCAGCATTGACTCCTTCGGAGATGGTGTGACGAAGGACGAAAGACACACATATTCCTAAGATGAATGGAAGCGAGATCCCGGCTACGGCTATGCACAGGGCTTTCTTTCCGGTCCGTCTAAGCGAGTTTAAATCGAGCTCCAGGCCCACCAGGAAGAGGAAGAATAGGAGCCCAAGGTTGGCTAAAGTGTCCAATACCGGTAGGCTCTTTTTAGGGAAAATGGTTTGAAGGTAGTCTGTGTTGCGGCCCAGAGCTGACGGGCCTAGTAAAACTCCACCCTGAAAAAAAATTATAATTATTAACATAAGCATAGTATGGGCCGAGTAAAAGGTGAAAAACTAAAAATGGCATTAATCTTAAACTCGGGCTACTTTCCGGTATCGGTTAGATGGGCTTGGCCCGTTCTATTCTTTTTTATAATTTGTAATTTTTAAAAATAAATGTGATAAAAAATACTAAAACAATAATAATCTGAATCTTTTAACAAATCATATACAAGTTTTGACAAAAATCCTGAGTCAAACGCTAACTACGGTTTCAGAAAACGCCATACAAAACCGACTGCTTTTAGCAGTTTGACAGTCTGATATTTTTATTTTTTTTCTTTTACTTTTTCCTCCAAAATTGTTTGTTTCTATCAACAAAATTTAAAAATATGACGATTTAAGAAGATACTACGTATATACATCATCGCATATTCTAAAAATGAAAAACAAAAACAAAATAAGAATAGCTAAACGGTTGCTTAGCTATTTCAAACCAGCAGCCGGACTGATAGACAGTCAAAACCGAACTGCATTAATATTAAACCAGCCAAAGTCCAAACCGGCCATTTGCTTCAATCTGAATGGTACAGTTAGTTTTACTGGTTTATGAACACACCTACCAAGTACCAAAACACAATGAAACTTCATTTTTTTAAACACTTGATTAATACTCATACTTTGAGGGGAAAAAAACGATAAATTACTCAAAAAAAAAAAAAACAAACAAAAAAATATCCTGAGACTCTTTCGATATATAATGACTGATGCACAAGTATATAACATTGCATCCAACTTCCCAGTTTGAAGTACCGAACAAAAGTAATGAAAAATAATTTAGAGTTATAAAAGAAAAGTTTGATAATAGTTTAAAATGATAAAAAATAAAAAGGAAAAATGTAAATTTGGCTAAATGTTAACTACATTGTCAACTAAAAAACCTTGATCCATATTGCAAGTGGCATATACGATGATACCATCATATTAAATTCATCCACATTTGCATAAACAATGGTTCAACTAATATTGCACAAACTCAGTAAAACAGTTGCATAAACAGCAAAAGCTTGTATAAAACAAGACTGAAACTTACAATGATTTCAGCAATGACTCGAGGCTGTCGTAACGGTCTCAAAAGGTAAGCGAGAAGTCGAGTGAGCACGAGAACCAAACATATTTGCACAATTACAAGAGGGAGTGCATAATCAAGTGGGTTGTTTCCTTGGAACACCCCTTCTGATGTTGCTTTCATTGGGGGTTCACATGTTGCATTGGTGGCCATTTTGCACTGCCTAAAAACAGCACCTTTTTAAGTCACACCAACCTATTCATCAACAAATGTATCAATCTTTATCACATTCCAAGTTTCAAATTCCAAACAAACATAAAAGGTAACCAAGTTCATGATAATGAGGCAATACTGTAATAATAAAACGACAATAACTATCCTAATATTAAAACTAGAGATCAAATAATACTCCATCCGACCTACCGTCCCATTAAAAATGTCATGGTTTGAAAAACACAAAGTCCAAGGTAGATTGAATGATTATTTATTTTGTTTCCCAAATGACAATAATGCCCTTGGAAATTAGATCCATCAATATTGTTTATTAATGTTAGTCGTGTGTGTTTAAGGGTAAACTTGGAAATTGGCTAATAAATTTTGAAAGTGGACATTTGTAATGAGACAAATAAAAAATAAAATATAGACATTTTTAATAGGACGGAGAAAGTAACTAACGACTAACAAGCAAACATAATAACTATAACATATAATAAACTCCACTAACACTAGTAACTACGTTATGATTCTAAATTATTGATATGAACAACTAAGGTAAGCGTGTCCGAGTGGGAGTAGAGTAGTTACGACCGAGGGAGGGCCATAAACTAAAAATATAGTTTTTTAAATATATATAATAAAATAAAAAATTCAAATTAAAAAAATAATATATGTATCCAACCCAAAAATAGAATGTTGAAAGCTGGAAACAAGTCAAAAGGATACGTGTCTCTATAATACCCCTACCCACAATGGTTGCTAAATTACACGTTAAACTCATCCATTCTTTCCACACAATAAACATGAAATCATAAACAAAACAAAATAAAAATCCAATCTTGATTTAATAACACTAGATATATATCATGCATATGCAAGAATCAAACAATCTTGATAATATACACATGAAATCAAGAAACAAAGACTCATGAAATTAATACCTGAAAATGACGAAGATGAAGAAAGAATTCAAAGGGTGTTTATATTTTTATTCTATATAGCGAATAATCGTTGTTTGTTGTGATCATTTTGTGTAAAATGTTTTGAAATTGAGAGCGAAGTGACATGACACAAAGAAAGAAAGAAGCTAAGAAGAGCCCTGTTTGTTTCTTTCGTGTTTTAATTCTAGAAAAAATAGGCGTCGAGTTTTCCGTATTTATAGTTACATCTGATCCATCATCTCTCCACTTTTAATTCATTCTATATTTATATTAAATAAATAGATTTACAAAATACAAATGTTGGGTTAACCAAGATACAGGATGAATAAATGTTGGCCATTTAATTAAACAATGGATTTATGTAATTTCTAGTTGTAAACATGTGTGATCATGGGTGATAACTGAGCCGGCCTTGATGAGCTCAAGTTTAGTCGAGCCTAAAATAAAGTTTGTGTAATTGTTATGTCCGAGCTCGAGCCTTGAATAGAAATAGATTTTATTATTTTAGGTTTGTCAAGTTTTAACGAGCCTTATGTATCTTATGTTTAACTCAACACTTTTTGGACTTCTTTGTATTAGTTAATATACATCTGGGCTCGAGCCAAGCTTTGACTCGTTTAATTTTTTTCTAAACACTACAACAGCATCGTCTATAAACAC
This sequence comes from Bidens hawaiensis, assembly GCF_021521415.1. NCBI lineage: Eukaryota > Viridiplantae > Streptophyta > Magnoliopsida > Asterales > Asteraceae > Bidens > Bidens hawaiensis. The sequence continues at coordinate 85,410 of NW_027496310.1, forward strand.
CGGTGAAAAATAAAAATTACAACGGTGTGAAATCCAACCGTTATAAAACATGTTAAACACCGTTGTAAACAGAAGAATTTTCTAAACCCGTTATAAATTAGAAGGATACTAGCGTTGCTTATTAAACAAAAGTTTATATACCGGTTTTTGACTAGTATTTAAAACGGTGAGGAGTTCAACCGTTACAATAAAATGTGAAGACTGTTTTAAATGAAGAATTTTCCAAACCCGTTGTAACTTAGAAAACAATAAGCGTTGTAAAAAACAAAAAGTTTATAACACCGTTTTTTGGCGAGTACTTTAAAGCGGTTAACAGTTTCAGCATAATAAAATGTTCATGTTTACAAATAGACGGTTTCAAACATTCATACATTGTAGCAAAAATTATACTAATATATACATCTTTATTTCATAGTTAATTGTAAAGCCTTGTTCCCGGTGTCATACTTTGGTCTTGAATTTACTCATAAACACAGTTTTAGATACAGAGTTAATTAAAACTTTCGCGGAATAAATAAAAATCAACTATTCATTACAAAACATTCATAATTTGTCTTTAAAACATAAATTAACATATAGTATCAAATCATCATGACAAATCTTCTTCGGGTGCTAGTCCCTTCAAATCATGCCATGTGTCCCTCTCTCAAGCCAGCTGCTTCAATCTATTCATCTGTGTGCATACTAAAAGTCAGCTACGCTGAGTGAGTTCTAGTTAATTAGGCAACATACAATACATTCACATACTTACATATATACGTATCCGAAGATACACATAACATAATCAGTTTGTTATAGTTCTTTTACACTTACATACTTTCATTCTTTCTTTCGTACTCACATACATGCATAATTATATATGTTTTTAAGAGCATTTCGCCTTATAACATTTGCAGATATTATTAGGGTATGTTCCCTACATTCGCAGATATTATTATGGTCGGTACCTACATTCGTATATATTATTAGGATCTGTTCCCTACATTCGTATATATTATTAGGGTATGTTCCCTACATTCGCAGATATTATTAGGGTATGTTCCCTGCATTCGCATATATTATTAGATTCTGTTCCCTACATTCGTATAACGATACCTTCATGCTTTCATTCTTACGATTTCATACATACCATGCTATATCATTCATACATACTTTATAAACAATTACATTTTCTAGCGATTACCTTCCCTGGCGATACGTGCAATATCCGAAGATCGTTCACGTACCAACAAGCATTCACTCGTAATCTCAATAACTATCACATAAACCACATAGGGCAAATGTATTAACTATTCACATCGAGTATGCACACAGCCCCGAAAACATATCAAGGAGATGGGGTAGAACTCACCTGTAAGCGATTCCTTTCTGAGTTTACGGTTATGCTTTTCTTGAGCTGTGCACGGCTAACTATGTATCAATTAACAAGCATCACTTAATTATCCCTAATAATATCATATTTCTAAATCATTTCCCATTTTAGACATTACCGTTCATTATTTATTAAGTAATTACTTATCTTTAGCTCATTTATCATATAAGTCAATACATATCGTTTACGTACGTATACACTATTCATCTTTCGTTTATTTGGAAAAAGAATTTCAAGCGTGTAAGTCCTTTAGTGGCATGTAAGTCTTCCCAGCGTATAACTAGTTCCAGCGCATAAGTCATACATATACGTCCATACATACATATCACACTTATACATATACAACACACATGCATACATGCATACACGCTATATACATTACATGGTATACATATACGGCGTACACATACTGATGTGCTAAAAACAGTCAATTAAATATTAACTAAATTAAACAAGTAATAAAAACAAGACCTAAGACTCAACTAAACAAAACACCGGCAAGTGAACCGGTCAGTTGTACTAAAGCTAAGTAAGTCCGGAATATCGAACCCACAGGACTCTCTAAATTACGTAAATTAGCTAATTAGACTCGACTTACGACACGACTATTTATTATTAATGTTTTATGGGGGATTTTAAACTAATATTAAACTAAGAAAACAAATAAGCAAGTAAACGAGAAACAAGAAACTAAACACAAGATCGAAACCAATCAGAGAAGAAATCTACCTAGGTAAGAATCCCATGCATCAACAATCATCAAGCAATGGACAAATAACATGATTATGGAAACTGATTTCTAAACGTATTCATCTAACAAACCCTAAAGGACCCTTGACTGAATCAAACGAAATCTCAAAGAACAATTATTAAATTATTAAGCAATCAGTATTATTGATTTCCTTACGGTTATCAAAAATGGTTAATTAATAGTATCTAAAGCAAGCAATCTTACTAACACAAAACTCTAGATAACTTGATAAACTTAACATGACATCATGAACAAGGATCAACACAATAAGCAAGAATATTGTCACTACTATCCTAGCATGCAATTGACCAAGACACATGAACAACTCCTCACCTTACAGCTATTGGAATTTAGCAAAGCATTCAAAATCCTAATCAACGATTAACAAGCTTCTATGATCTAATAGGCCTATTAAACCATAATAATCAAAACACCAAGTAATTGATTAAACATGAACCCTAAGATCTAAAGAACACAATCAATAGATAAAAGATCCATGTGAAGCAATAGTTAACAATCAATCAAGATAACAAATACTTATACGCATCATGAAAACAAAATCAAATCTTTTACTATTAAATTAACGAAGCCATAATCAAACAATTGTCCAAAGCAAGAATCAAGTCAAAAACATGTTCATCAAACCTAGGTAGACATGAAGTCTAGCCTAGAATCATTATTAAAAACAATCCCAAACAAAGAAAACAAAAGAGATTCATGATAAATAACAAGAACGAAAAAAGTAGAGCGATAAAACCCGTAAGACTCCTTTCTTGATCGATTAAATGGAAGCTCCTTGATCTCTTAATGATTCCTTGCTTCAAAACAACTTAAAAACCTTGAAAACCTTCTCAAAATCGGCTGCAATAGTGCTTCGGATCGGCTGGGAATGTAATTATCTTTATATATAACGCGAGCTGGGCTTGGACTTTGCAAAACGCGTGAACAGTGAGCCCTAGGCGCCGCGCGAAGGCATATTGCCTTTTGCCTTAGCGCGGCGCGGCTTGCTTTTTTTTGCTGACTAGAAGGCCTAGGCGCCGCGCGAAGGCATATTGCCTTCTGCCTTAGCGCGGCGCGGCACACTCAAAAGGGAGGCAACGGATTTTCTTATTTTTTTCTTGATTATTCTTTGCATAAACTTGATAAATATCTCCCTTGATCTTCAAGTAACTTTAAGAATCTTCTAGACTTCCTTTCCCTTGATCACCAAGCCACCATCTACATGAACATAAATCAAAACTCGTAAGTGAAGTAATCACGTAATCATTAACGAGCAAATCGAGCATAAACTTTGCATAAAAAGATAGAAAGAATTAAAGCTTTAATATGCAAGACACCAAAAGAATTAAAACATGATATCTACAATACTTGACTCAAAAACCTTAATTAATAAAAGATTAACAAAACATGAACTAAACCGAACTTAAAACATTAAATAAACATAACTTTACAAGGGATTCGAGATGTATAAATAGACGTATATCACATACATATGCGCTACATGCATACACGTTACATACAAATACGGGCACATCTGCATACATACACGATATATACATATACGGGCATACAAACACAACATTACATATACATATATGCCATATACGTTTTACATATACGGCATTACATATACATATACGCCATATACATATACGTTTTACATATACGGCTTACACATATACATATACGCCCATACATATACGTTCTATACTTATGAGCTACATGCATACACGTTGCTCATACTTATATGCTACAACTTATACAACAATATATACTTATACGGTCGTATAAGTGCAGGTCAGCCCTTCTTCACGCGTTTTTAGAGTTTTTCTTTGATTTCGGCGCCGTCAGCCGCCATTAATCACCACGGTTGGTCGAGGTTTGATCGTTTATGACCTGGGTAGCTTTGAGGTGTCCAGATCTGAGCTAAGGTGGCTCTTAAGCTCGTTTTTGGTTAAACACCAGGATAAAGCTAGATCTAGATTCAAACGACTCATTAGGAATCACGGGGCTGCGGTGTCGGATTCTCTTATGTTGGGTCAGCTGAGATAAATGATTTCTTACCTTCTGTTGGTCTTAGATCGTTGAATGGAATTGTGTAGAGAGTGTTTGGCTTAAGTGTGTGTTTTTGATGGTGTAGGCTATGGTGTAAAATGGATGGAGATGGAAATGATTAGGGTTTAAGAGGTATTTATACTTCCTAAGCCTATGGACCTTAGGCCCATCTTCATCTTAAGTCCACCATCCTTTCCTCTTTATTATATTATTATTATTATACTAACTTAAATTGATTCTTCCGACACAATTAATATATTAAATATTATTCATAGAAATTTCGGGATGTTACGTTAATTATAATATATACATCCAAACATACACAAGAAAAAACAACAAAATCCCTAAATCCTCATTTCATATTTTATCTAGGAAATCAACCTTCATGGTTGTGGCTTTTTTTGACAACCTTGTTAACTTCGTCTATAACCTTGTTAATCTTCTCATCTTGTTGGTTTTGAGATCTGTAGTAAACCAAATTTGGGAGGTCAACAGTGCTGTTAAGTTTCACTATTGACCGATCAAGCTGTTCCTTGTATGCATCGAGGCTTGAATGAGCGCGCTCATCGGCAAACTTTGTAAGACTTTGCATTGCTATCGTGGTCTTCGCATCATCGTCAACAACCCTGATGAGGTAATCCCTCATCATGTTCTTAAATTTTGCATCAGAACTTTGATGAGTCAGTTTTGCTAATATTATGATTTTGTGGGTATATACATGAGATGTATTTTATATATAGACGCGTTATTTAATTCATGTCAGGTAATCGATAAGCCTACTAATAGTAAATCTTTTTGAGTTGCCAAATTAATTACAAAAAAAAATTGATTTGAAAACTTAACAGAGACTATAATTGCCTTCATGCTTTGATGATTAACTATTTAGCGTGAACTATTAATATATGTATTTTACATCGGGAGTGTGAAGTTGTTTATAAATTTATTTTATATACCGGTTACATGTAAACGGTGTAAAAAGTTCAACATTTTACAGCATTTTATTATTTAACCGTTGTACTTCCTATTTAAAGTATAAAAATACACCGGTTTTTTAAAAACTGTTGTACCATGTTTTAAAAATACTCACTAAATATAACGGTTACTTGTGAACTAGTTTTTAAAAATTTAACATTCTTACACCGGTTTTTGTGTTACCCGTTGTAATTATGAATTCGACGGTTCATATTCTTTGGAAATGTTATATTTTCAAGTTAATTATTTAAAAGCAGTTGAGTCAGTGCATTTATGATATAATTATGCTATTTAGCTCTATAAAAGGATACTACCAAACCGGATCAATTTCAAACCTTTTCAAATCTTTCTTTCTATAGAACAAAATGTTTTCTTTCTCTTCTTCTTCGTCCTCTGTTTCCCAGAAAGAAATAAACGATAAAGTGAGAGAACAAGCTTTTTAAGATAACTTCACCCTTGATGTTTTTGACATGAATATGAAGCGTATTTTGGAAGGGAAAGCTATGAGGGATGAAATATTTCATGAACTCAGGAAACTTCTAGAATATGATGTTCGTGATATTTTAGCATTGTTTTGTGTTGATTTTGGAGTGGCTGATCTTGAATTGATCAAGGCATTAACTGTGCAATGCACTTAGTGCAATCCTCTAGGGATCATAAGAGGGATTTCATAAAATCATTTGTAGAAAAATGATTTTGGGAGGCATGCAAGTCTTTGTAATCCACCATAATTGAGGCAGTATGCAGATTTCCATAATCCACCCTAATTGAGGTGGGATGCAAATATTTGTATCTTATTTATCTACTATCTTATGCAATGCTCATGCAATGGTTATCTACTACTAGTTTATGCAATGCTTGTAATGGATATCTACTAGTTTATGAAATGTAATCATTAACTACCAATGTTTGTAATGTAATTATCATATTTGTGTTATTTATGCATGTTTGTTTGTGTTTGTTGAAGCAATGTAATGGTTCATTTGTCAACTACTAGCTAACAATAATAACAAATAAATGTGTTAGTTGAACCATAACCAAAATAGCAATAAAAATGTTATCCAATCTTTCCACGGTCAAAATCATAGCCATATACGTCATATTAACTCCAAAACCGCCTGACGGTTTATTTTTGAACTTTAAACACGTAGTAAATTACTCGATCTGTTAGGCTAAAATCAATGTTGATTTAAAAAAAATAATCAATTAGCAACGGTGACTTAATAGGTTTTCTTTGCATATTAACTGTTGTTATAAGATTGTTGTGTTTCATTTTGATAGTTGTTTTAGTTTGTCATTCCTTTAGAACAACGATTTTTTTTTCACCGGTGTACTTACTGATTTACACATGCTAGTTATCTCTTTTAAAACGGTTTACACTGATAAAAAACCCTATTTTACATTAGGCGCACAACCGCACATATTGTACAACAAGAATTACTTTGTAGAAGCTCATTTATAGCGGCGCACCATTAATATATAGATTTATTAGATAAACGGCGCAATCTCATTTACTTCTTATAGTTACCCTGTTTGCGTCAGTCGTCAGGTAGATATACCCATTTAATTTGTACATTTATAAGAGGATCTATTAGAAATTTGATAAAATTTATATGATTAGCAAAATGTTGTTTTATTCATTCACGTAGGATACAGATTTGATAAAATGATACAAATTTCTTATAGATTACACATGGAATATTTGGAGAAATCGTTATCGTTCAATGCATGAAGTTGAGCGTTTTCATCCGACCTTTATAAGTGTCATTATAGCTTTATTAAGGTTGCCGTCGAGTAAAAATTCAAAGGAAAAATTACCTGTCCTTGTATGAGATGCAAACATGTCAATGAATTAAATTTAAAATATGCCCGATATCATTTATTTTCAAGGGGTTTTATGTTTAATTACACTTGTTGGTCAAGACATGGTGAATCATTTCCAAAACAAAGACCAACATTGACAAATATTAGTGATGATGATGATGATCATTGTGGCAATGACAACAATTTTACATATCCTGATAATTTAAATGAGATGTTTAACGATATTGAAACTGATGTTGGTGTCAATAATGATATTACTGGTGACAAATACTAAGAAAAACTAAAGCAATTTTTTGTTGATTTGGGGAAGCCATTATATGTTGGGTGTATGAAATACTCTAAGCTTAGTGTTGTGCTTAAACTATTTAACATAAAAGCAAACTACGGATGGAGCAATAAGAGGTTTACAACTCTATTAGTGTTTTTACATGATGCGCCCCCGAATGCCAATGAGCTGCCAGTAACAATATACCAAGCTAAAAAATTGACGTGTCCGATGGGATTGAAAGTCAAACGAATACGCACATGTCGGAATGATTGTATATTTCTTAGAAAGGAGTATGAAAATATTCATAAATGTGTCATATGCAGTGCATCAAGGTACAAGAGAGGAAGTGATCAAACCGATGATGATCAATACGATGACAATGTAAAGAAAAATGGCCCACCGACTAAATTAGTGTGGTATTTTCTCATAATACCGAGACCGAGACGTTTATTTTCCAACCCTGAAGAAGCAAAACTGATGCGTTGGCATTCCGAAGAGCGTAAAAAAGATGGAAAGTTAAGACATTTGGCTGACTCGCCTCAATGGAGAAATATTTATTACAAGTATAAAGACTTTAGTAAGAGATTAGGAACATACGATTTGGTCTAAGTTCATATGGTATCAATTCTTTCGGGAACATGAGTAGTCGTCATTGTACTTGGCCGATTCTGCTATGCATGTACAATCTTCCTCCTTGATTATGCATGAAAAGAAAATACATAATGATGTCGCTGTTAATTTAGGGTCCCAAATGTAACAACGTGAATTTTCGAGTTCAAAAGTATCAACTTTTCAAAGTCTACGGACTAAAATTGTCAAAATCCAAACTTGAGGGTTAAAAATGAAAATTCTGTTTTCCTGACCCATCGCGCTACGCGATGAGTCAGAAGAGACACCCATCGCGTACCGCGATGGGGTGTCATAAAATGTGTGAAATGTGTGCCACATGGCACACGGTGGCACTATGTGCTGCCACGTGTCAACACGTGGCAGGTCTACGTTATGACTCATCTGACCTATATCGCGGTACGCGATAGGTCAGCCCTGGGACCCATCGCATACCTCGATGGGAACCAAAATTTTGCCTATAAATAGCGACCATGGGCATCTCATTTCTGCACACCACATCTGCCCTCTCACTTCTCTCTAGTCTCTCTCTAGAACCTATAAACAATTTGCCTCGATAAGCGTTCCACGATCCCTCGTTTGTGTATAATGTTTCCTCGAAGTGTGCCACCCTCCAACCTCACTCAATCAAGAAAGGTGTTGTTATAATGGCAAAGAGTCCCAAAATACGTGTCGACGAGTGTTGAAGTTGGCATAGTTGAACGAGAAAAGTAAAGCGGCGTCGGAGTGCTGCTCGATTCCCTAGGGTTTCAATACGCCAACGAGGTTAGGCTTAATAACGAATTCAATATAATTTAATATTATATTCAAGGCTTTGGCCTTAAGTCAAGGTTATACTCGATACTTCGATAAAAGAAAAAAAATAAAACATAACAAAGAAACGAATGAAAGTTTGATTATTGAATATTGTGATACATATATATATGTGTGTAGGTATATATGATTATATTCTTTGTTATGAAAATATTATTTAATGAATAAAGAGTATTCTTAAATAATAAAAGAAAAAATTACGTTTCTTAGAGAAGAAGAAACGTCGGGTTTCCAATATAAACTAAAGGTTTATAATTTACTTTTAAACTAAAGGTTTTCAAGTAAAAGAGAATTGACCTAAAGGTTCAATCGAGGATTGAGATATAAAATAAGACTAAAGGTCTTAAGCCGGATCGTGTATCCGACTAACAAATATTTATACTCGTACTATAGGTGCGAGATAAAGAAGGGAAAGACCCTTGGACGGTGAGTGAAGCCGATCCTAAAGAGATAAGGTGAATACGCCCCCAAACTTTTAAACTTGTTTTTAAATTAGTCAAACTTGTTATATGAAATTGTTTACAAGGAACTATGTGTTCCTAAAACCGTTATAACTATGGGAATAAACCTAGCCCTCAGGCTGTGGTATACGTATGTCTGGATCCTTACATAGGTGGTACTATGCGATGTATGGGCATGATCACACCCTTGGTCGTAGGACGCTCTCCTGCAGGGAGTACGACCTTGTGTGTATATTTACGGGTACTTAACTAAGTCGAACGCTGCGGTGTTTGCTGAGGTGACCTAGAGTAGAGGCTCAAGTTTATAATGTGTTATTTGACTTTGTTATTCCTAAGCCACGTTGGGCCGAGGCAGGCGTAGTCTCGAGGAGTAATAAAGTAAAAGAAGTTATTGTGTTCACCAGCATTCGTTGCTGACGTATTTTCTTACATTTTGCAAGTGAACAAGTTTAGCACTTGGAATGACGAAGTGCTTATATATCCGATGGCTCGGATTTGTAATAATTTAATATGGTGGTTTGTAAACATAAACAAGTAATATTTTGTTAACTTAAACGGGTATTTTATAATCCCGTCTATATATATATATAAGTTACGTTTTCAATCCTTAAAAGTTTTAAAAGTCTTCTGCAAATTAACATAACTCTGATTTATTTACAATATTGGTACCAGCTTTTGGGTCACGCTCCTAGGCCTAAGATGGGGGTGTGACAGGTTGGTATCAGAGCCATCGATCTTAGCGAATTGGGTATCATAAAACAATACCCAAGCTTCGATCCAAGTATAGGAAATAATTGTTTATGTGTTTTAGGGATAAGATAGGCTGGTAACCTTTCTTTCCCACTCTACATTCTAAACCACCCATAATATTAGATGCCATTCAAAGCTCACATCGAAGACTTTGTTTGCAAGGCAAAGGAAGCTGGAATTGCCGAACCCTACCCCGAAGACAACATGAGCGAGGGTTATTATGAAGCCTACTTCAACCAAGATGTGGAACACGACTTGACCAAACCTGTGTACTACCCTGGAAGCAGGCACTACCCAATAGATGTTCCCGATAGTCCACCGAATCAAGGAATTGAGCCACCAAGACACTCAAGCTATCATTCACCAACATTACCGATGTATCACCTTTCGAAGTACCGACTTACCAACCCTCGGAGATACCACAATACTATCCAACCGGATACTTACCAAACTCTCAACCATCCTCCGAGTGGATGAAATATTTCTCTGAACAACAAGAGTGGCATGCTGGAAGTTCCACCTTCAAGGAAGTTAGTTCCCAACCAAAAAACGGTGAAGGACCGTCCCGTAGACCCAAGATGAGAATAATGCTGCCCATTGAGACTTTCCAGATGATCCCAATAAACAATGAAACCACACAACCTATGGAGGAAGATGAACCAGAAGAGGAGGAACCGGAAGAGGAAGAGGAACCAGAAGAGGAGGAAGATCCCGAAGAAAAAGAAGAACCCGAGGAAGAGTCTGAAGAAGAACCGGAAGAAGAGTATCCTGAGATTCCCAACAAAATGGCAAGCCCAATGGAAGGATCACTCACTTCCCAAAACGCAAGCTATGGCTCTGTGGATCCATATGTCCAGCATCTTGAGAAACTTAGGAATCAAGCTTCATCAAGCTTCCCACCATTCCAAGGAGAAGTTCCGTCAATTCAAGAGCAAGCTGATGAGATCCGAGAGCAGATTCAAGTTGCCAAGACCTACCTCTACCTTTCATTCAACATGGATTATGTTCCGTATCCAGAACCGAGGAACCACTACGAAATGGTGACACTGGGTTACCATGACCCACCTCCACAGTATGGATACCCCAATGTAATCCCGCAATCATATGAAGAGCACTTGAACCGCGCTCTACGTGAAACCGACGATTAAAGGAAGAAAGTGCATGAGGAAGGAAAGAAGAAAAAGACAATGGGGAGAAACTTCTTCACAAATGCAACAAATTGACGAAAGTCGTGAAGAAGTTTATGAAAGATTAGAGATAATGGAAAAAGATGCAACATGAAGTTGTTTGTGTAATTGGACCTTGTCTGTTATGTGTAATAAAAGTATGAATAAAAGAACGTATGAAACGTTCTTATGTAAATGATAGGATCAGCTATATATATCGTGTAAATGATATATATATATATATATGTATTATAAAATATATATTTCCTTGGGATATATATATATATATATATATATATATATATATATATAAATGTGTAATAAATAAACATGTGTTTAATAAAAGAAATGTTGTTAAAATTTTTAGACCAATTTGAAAAGAAAAGAAAATGTCTGAACAAAGTAACAAAAATGAAAACGCTCGAAAAGAGAAAGAAATGAGAGATAAGGGGAAAGGCCCCGAGAATGAGCGAGAGGAAGAAATTCCCGAAAAATATATGAACAAAATTCAAAAGATGATTAGGAAAGCTGTTAGGGAAGAATCCGAGTTTAGATCTCAATCTAGACATCCCCGAACTGTTAACCCTTCCGTTCATCCCTCGAAATCCGTGAAATCCCATCCGAAACCCTCTCATGAAGAGGAAAGTTTTCATGAGTCTAACGCCGATGGTGGAGTTAGAAAAGAGTTCAAGAAACTCAAAGTTAGTGGGTGTACTTTCAAGGATTTTAAGTAATATGGACCGAAAGAGTTCCATGGTGACAAGGGAGCTATCATAATCGTGAGATGGCTCGAGGAAATGGAGACTATTGTGAATACAAGCAAGTGTTCCGAGGAGGAGAAAATTCAATACTCCGCTCTCATGTTCAAAGGAGAAGTGTATGAGTGGTGGAATGCATTACTGATGAGTAAGGGAAGAGATGTGATGTACGGCCTGATGTGGGAAGAGTTTAAGGCCATGGTGATGGGAAAATTTTGTCCTATGCACGAGACTGATTAAATCCAAACCAAGTTTCTAAATCATAAGGTTGTAGGGACAAACCTTCGAGAATACAATACCAAATTTCTCGAGTACTGTCGCCTTGTTCCCCAGTTGGTTAACCCTGAGTCCAGCAAAGTCACAAGATATATTTGGGGACTGCCGTGGGAAATCCGCGACATGGTAAGGTCTCACCTACCTCAAACCGCTGACTCTGCTATGGAGTTGGCCGGTTATTTGATGGGCGGCATGGTCCGCAACAAAGAATAGGACAAGAAGGTGACAACAACCGCTACTCAAGGAAAAACTGGAGGAGGTTCCAACTACAAGGGCAAGGGAACAAATCAAAGCCACTTCAATTCTAATGCAACACTATGCAAGACATGTAGGAAGTACCATTAGGGCCGATGCAATTTCGCCCCGTCTCCTAAAGTCTGCGAGTCCTGTAATCGTACGGGACATGATGCTGCTAATTGTTGGAAGAAGAAGATGACTTGCTTTAACTGCAAGGAAATGTGCCATTTGAGTTTTGAGTGCCCAAAGAACAAGCCTGCTGCTGGTGGTGCGGGTGGAAGTGGCCAAAACAAGAAAGGAAACGCTCGAGTCTTTGTACTCGACACAAAAAGGGCCGCTGACATGCCGGAAACCATAACCTGTACGTTTCTAGTCAACGACACCTATGTTAGAGTTTTATTCGATTCTGGTGCCAATTTGAGTTTTGATGTGCTAGAAACAGTCAATTAAATATTAACTAAATTAAACAAGTAATAAAAAACTAGACCTAAGACTCAACTAAACAAAACACCGGCAAGTGAACCGGTCAATTATATTAAAGCTAAGTAAGTCCGGAATATCGAACCCACAGGACTCTATAAATTACGTTAATTAACTAATTAGACTAGACTTACGACACGGCTATTTATTATTAATGTTAAGGGGGATTTTAAACTAATATTAAACTAAGAGAACAAATAAGCAAGTAAACGAGAAACAAGCAATTTTAAACACAAGATCGAAACCAAGAAGAGAAGGAATCTACCTAGGTAAGAATCCCATGCATCAACAATCATCAAGCAATGGACAAATAACATGATTATGGAAACTGATTTCTAAACATATTCATCTAACAAAACCCTAAGGACCTTTGACTTAATCAAATGAAATCCCAAAGAACAATTATTAGAGTATTAAGCAATCAGTTAAATTGATTTCCGCAAAGTTATCAAATAGGGTTAATTAATAGTATCTAAAGCAAGCAATCTTACGAAACACCAAACCCTAGATAACTTGATAAGCTAAACATGACATCATGAACATGGATCAACACAATAAGCAAGAATATTGTCACTAACTATCCTAACATGCAATTGACCAAGACACATGAACAATTCCTCACCTTACAGCTATTGGAATTTAGCAAAGCATTTAAAACCCTAACCAACTATCAACAAGCTTCTATGATCTAATGGGACCATTTAATCACAATAATCAAAACACCAAGTAATGATTTAAACATAAACCCTAAATCTAAAGAACACAATCAAAAGATAAAAGATCTATGTGAAGCAATAATTAACAATCAATCAAGATAATAAATACTTATATGCATCATGAAAACAAAATCAAGTCTTTTACTATTAAATCAACAAAACCATAATCAAAACATTATCCAAAGCAAGAATCAAATAAACACATGTTCATCAAACCTAGGTAGACATGAAGTCTAGCCTAGAATCATTATTAAAAACAATCCTAAACAAGTATTGAAAACAAAGAGAAACATCATGAAAGATAATGAACACGAACAAAGATAAAGAACGAGAGAACCCGTCTTAATCGACTCTTGAACGCTTGTACGAAAGCTTGATGATCCTCCTTGATTCCTAACTCCAAAACACCTTCAAACCCTTGGTTTTGCTCTAAAAAACGGCTGCGAATAAGCTTAGGATCGGCTAGGGAATGAAGATGTTTATATAAGCGAGAATGGGCTTGGGCTTGCAATTTTTGGCTGACCAGAAGGCCTAGGCGCCAGGCCTAGGCATCCTGGGCATTTGCCTAGGCGCGGCGCGGCGCCCCTTTTTGGGGAATTTTCGTTTTTTGCAACATTTCTTGTTTATTCATGTTAGGCCCCTTTCTTGAACTCCAAGTAACGATGAGAAACTTATAGAACTTCTTTTCCTTGACTCCAAAGCCACCATCTACATGAAAACAAATCGAAACTCTAAGTGAACTAATCATGTAGTCAATGACGAGCAAAACGAGCATAAACTTCACATAAAATGATAGAAAGAATTAAGTTTAACGTGAAAGACACCAAAAGATTTAAAACATGAAAAGCATACAATACTTGACTCAAAACTTAAATTAATAAAAGATAAACAAAACTCGGACTTAAACGAACTTAAAACATTAAGTATACAAAACTTTACATGGGATTCGAGATGTATAAATACATGTATATCAAATATCCCCACACTTACTCTTTTTTCGTCCCTGAAAAAGTCTTATGCAGTTGGATCAGAATCGGAAAATATAGTCTAACAAACATATAGGTTAAATTTTAAAGCTTAGAAAAATGCAAAAACCGCGATCACCGATATTGTTGTCCACTTAAACCCATGCCTTAATATTTACCGGGACAAATATGATCCGACATTTTTTGTACTCAGTGGTTTACACAGTTAAGACCCGCTTATTTTCAGCTTTTACCGAACCAGACCACCCCAACTTGACTTAAACCTCAAAATTAGCAGAATTAAAACTTGTGTTGCTCTATTTTTTCATGAATAGTTAAGACAATCAAGGGTATTGTTTATCCACCTAAGCTTAAGCAGCAAAGTCTACCAAGAAGCCATTAGATATTATTAAGATTCAATTAATTTATAGCTAGTGTTCCCCATAACATGACATACCCCCGTTATCAAGCAATACACCGAACCATTACCATAGGTGAGTATGCAAAATTTCATCTGTAGGGCTTACATGTAGCGTGTACCTTGTGGTCCGTTTCTTAATGGTAATGAGACGCGAGCAAGGGGACCCCACATGGCTAACAGCGTGGATGATCAAGTCTGTAATGCATTTGTACTTTTTGTGATTATGTTTAAAGACTTATAAGGGTTTGCTCTTTTTTTTATCTTTTATTTTAAATATTCACAATCCCATTTAGAATCGTGAATACCCAGATGAATAGTCGGCATACAGACCCATGGTCTCCGGACCCGGGGCATCCCATCAATACAAGATTTAAGGTTATAAAACCATACGCCAATGAGGTGAAAAACACTAAAACTAACAGTTTAAAATTTATATCACAGGCTACAAGGCATACTCTAACGTTAAACCTACCCAAACATCATATGATAACGTATTCAAAATTTTCAAACTTTATAATATTTCCACATTTCATACCAAGAATTGAGGCTTGAGTATGGCTGACCTGTCATTACTTATTTTCTACGGACAAAACGCTTTACCCACAAGAGATTTCCGACCCATTTTATCAAATTGCCATTTCATTTTCAAAGCTGAGCCTACCGACACATCCCAAGTTAAGTGCGTTTTCTTTTATTTATCTCATATTATTAGTAGTTTGAAAAACCAATTTCCGATAAATATCATCATCTCCAACTTTAACACAAAAAACTAGATTCAAGGGACATTTTTAAACATTTAAAAAAAAAATTTAATTTTTTTTATTTTTATTTTTTTTTTCCAAACAAAAACTCAATTTAAACTACGACTCAAATATCATATCCCCACACTTAAATTTTGCATTGTCTTCAATGCAAGGATAAGGACGACTCAAAATAAAAATAAAATTAAACTAAAGTCGGACTACAAAAACTAAAAACCTAAAAATAAAAAAAACAAAACAAAATAAAAAGTTAACAAGCTAGATAATAGAAAAGACTTAGCTGGTAATATACGAACGAAACATGATGCCAAAGTCTTCTTTCCATGAATGCCCTCCAACTACAAACGTGCTCAACAAATGGTAACTCCTTCTCTCACGAACGTAAGCGGCAAAACAAAACAAACATATCTAAAAATGTATCTTATCGTAATGATAGATATTATGCAATTAAAGTACTTCAATCAACCCACAAATATATAAAACATGAATAATCAGCAGCAAATAATAATAAAACGTAAAGTATACGGCTCCACTGCTACTCCATCCCCACACTTGTCTTTTTTATTAAATTCTTCCTCGGGGACGCCTCTCTAGTTCACACAATCTTCAAACTCGCAAAACTTAAAAACACAAAACAAAGAAAAACTACAAAAAAAAACTACGTTAGTGACTCAAAGTAAAAGAAAATAGAAATAAAAATAAAATAAAATATACAAACTCTACACTTGAGTTTTCACTCAAGAACCCATGTTATACGAATCACGTGGCGGACCGAGTGGAGCTTCCTCCACCTCGGTAAAACTCCAATACCCTCAAAGATATCGAATCACGATCCGACCATCCATCAACCTTTGTCTTTTTCTTTCTAACTCCACGGACCCTCTCAACCTTACGCTTTCCACCACCCCATTCTCTAAAACACTTTACCATTACCCGAGAACTCGAAACCTTTCGCTCCTTTCCCACACTTAAACTCACCGAACGCGACTCGTCAAGACTTGGATCCATGCCCGAAATAGATGATTCTATCGAGTAAACTGGGTGACATGGATCAATGAGACCATCTTGACCACTCGGATGCCTCATGGACTTCGCCAAATATGTGGTACTATCATCACCGGCTCTAAGGGTTATCTTACCTTCAAACACATCAATAATTGCCCTAGCAGTACGTAAAAACGGACGACCCAAATAATAGGAACTCTCTCGTCGGCCTCCATATCTAAAACAACAAAATCCACGGGAAAAACTAAATTATCTACCTTCACGAGCAAATTCTCCACGACACCCATTGGATACTTAACGGAACGATCGGCTAAAGACAACGTCATACGAGTAGGGGGGGAGCTCTCCGAGGCCCAACTTTTCATACAAAGAATATGGCATGAGGTTTATGCTAGCTCCAAGATCGGCCAATGCTTGACACGTCGTATCACTTCCGAAAAGACATGTGATGGTAAACACACCGGGGGCGGGTAATTTTTCTGGTACTTTATTAAGAACTAATGCAGAACACTCTCCATTCAGCGGTACAGTCGATAGCTCCTCCAACTTATCCTTTCTTTTAAGAATATCTTTCAAAAACTTGGCGTACTTAGGCATATGTTGAAGGACTTCGACGAACGGGAGGTTAACATTTAATTGGCTAAAAATATTAAGAAAATGCCCGTAATCCTTCATATACTGTTGATGCTTTAGACGAGCGGGATACGGGACATAAGCAAGGTTAATGATGTGTGGTGGTGGCCGGACTCCAATCGGCTTCTTTTCAACTAGTGGCTCAATAATTGGTGTTTTAACTTGTGACTTACCCGGAGCCTCTACCTCTATCTCCTCATCTACCAATTCATCGTCCCCATCTTTCTCAATTTCTTTACTAACTACCTCCAGACCAAAAACCCTACCACTACGAGTGGAGATGGCTTTCAATTGAGCAGTCGGATTAGTTTGAGGAATACCCGAAAACTGACCTGGGGGCCTTTCTTCTAAACGACGAGCAATGTCACCAACAGTCCTTTGAATATCGAGAATAGAAGATTGTTGGTTTTTGAAGAGTAAGTCATGCTCGGTGAACTTTTTCTGTGTTGCTTGGTCTCTCTCCAAGATTACATTCATCATCTCTTCCAAACGCCCAATCCCACCGTTCGAATCCTGCACATTATTTTGAACATTAGTATTATTGGTATTATTATCATTAAAATATTGACCTTGTGCTGGAGCATAAGAATTTTGAAATCCGGGTGGTGCGCCTGACGGGCGCCAGTTGGAATTATTCTGATTCGGGTTCTTGTAGGTGTTCCAACTCAGATTATTGTTGTTGTAATTATTGGGAAACCTATTCTGACCAGCAACAAAATCGACTTGTTGATTCATCACCGGGCACTCCAAAGTACCATGTCCACCTCTACAAGACTCACACATTTCCACCTTGGCCTTCAGCTCCTTCACCTCTCGAGTTAGTGATTCCAAAGCAGTTGCCACACTAGTATCCAGATTAACATGGTGTACACCTCGAGCGGATGAGGATGTACTGCTAACGGGATTGGAATTCCCGCGATGTGGCACTTTGGCAAGGTCCGATTGAGCGAAGCTCTCAAACATCTCGTTACACTCGGTGACGTTCTTCCTAGCCAGTAGACTTCCTCCTACGGCCGTGTCGAACCGAACTTGGGTTTCGTAGTTCAGCCCGTTGTAAAATTTCTCCACGAGAGCCCATGGTGTGAGACCATTCTGTGAGCATCAAGACAGCAAGTTCTGAAAACGCTCCTAAGCATGAAAATATTGCTCATCCGGCTCCATGTGAAACGAGTGAATCTGATCGCGAAGAACAGCCGCTTTAGCCGGTGGGAAGTTTCTCTTGATAAATGCAGAACGTAGTGCTTCCCAAGTGGTGAACGTGCCAGGTGGCTGCGTGTCAAGCCAAGTAGCTGCTTTACCTGTAAGTGAAAAAGGAAAAAGATGTAAGAAAATTGCATCTTCAGTAGCACCTTGCAATTTAAAAGTTTTCAAAACGCGGTAAAGTCGGTTAATATGAGCCGGCACATCCTCTTTATCGTTCCCATGAAACTGATTAGTTTGAACGATGTTGTTCATGACGTATGACGGAATCTGCCACGAGTTGGGGTTGTCGATATCGGGAACGACGATGCATGATTGGTTTCCGGTTAAGCCATCGAAGGCTTGAGCAGCAATTGTCCTGTTGTCGGCTATTGGATCTTGACTTCTAGGACTTTCGGGTGGTGACAAATTTTGTGTAGATGCGGGTTCTGACGGTTGTTCTTCTACTGACGAAATAGCCTCGGTCTTCAACGGAGAAGATCTAAGATTATCCAGCGGTGGTCCTTGCGAACGAAGATGTTGCATAAACCTGAAAAACGCAAAAGACGAAGTGAGTAGACTCGAATACTGAAAAAAATAATGAATAAATTAAAGTAAACTAAAACTTAAATTAGACTCCTACGACTCAAACAAAAATAAAACAAATAACACTTATGTAGCAATTATGTCCAATTAACGCAAATAACGCAATTGCCAAGAGTTCTCGGCAACGGCGCCAAAAACTTGATGTGCTAAAAACAGTCAATTAAATATTAACTAAATTAAACAAGTAATAAAAAACTAGACCTAAGACTCAACTAAACAAAACACCGGCAAGTGAACCGGTCAATTGTATTAAAGCTAAGTAAGTCCGGAATATCGAACCCACAGGACTCTATAAATTACGTTAATTAACTAATTAGACTCGACTTACGACACGACAATTTATTATTAATGTTAAGGGGGATTTTAAACTAAGAGAACAAATAAGCAAGTAAACGAGAAACAAGCAATTTTAAACACAAGATCGAAACCAATAAGAGAAGGAATCTACCTAGGTAAGAATCCCATGCATCAACAATCATCAAGCAATGGACAAATAACATGATTATGGAAACTGATTTCTAAACATATTCATCTAACAAAACCCTAAGGACCTTTGACTGAATCGAATGAAATCCCAAAGAACAATTATTAGATTATTAAGCAATCAGTTAAATTAATTTCCGCAAAGTTATCAAATAGGGTTAATTAATAGTATCTAAAGCAAGCAATCTTACGAAACACCAAACCCTAGATAACTTGATAAGTTAAACATGACATCATGAACATGGATCAACACAATAAGCAAGAATATTGTCACTAACTATCCTAGCATGCAATTGACCAAGACACATGAACAATTCCTCACCTTACAGCTATTGGAATTTAGCAAAGCATTTAAAACCCTAACCAACTATCAACAAGCTTCTATGATCTAATGGGCCCATTTAATCACAATAATCAAAACACCAAGTAATGGTTTAAACATAAACCCTAAATCTAAAGAACACAATCAAAAGATAAAAGATCTATGTGAAGCAATAGTTAAAAATCAATCAAGATAATAAATACTTATATGCATCATGAAAACAAAATCAAGTCTTTTACTATTAAATCAACAAAACCATAATCAAAACATTATCCAAAGCAAGAATCAAATCAACACATGTTCATCAAACCTAGGTAGACATGAAGTCTAGCCTAGAATCATTATTAAAAACAATCCTAAACAAGTATTGAAAACAAAGAGAAACATCATGAAAGATAATGAACAAGAACAAATATAAAGAACGAGAGAACCCGTCTTAATCGACTCTTGAACGCTTGTACGAAAGCTTGATGATCCTCCTTGAATCCTAACTCCAAAACACCTTCAAACCCTTGGTTTTGTTCTAAAAAAACGGAATATGTTTATATAAGCGAGAATGGGCTTGGGCTTGCAATTTTTGGCTGACCAGAAGGCCTAGGCGCCCGGCCTAGGCATCCTGGGCATTTGCCTAGGCGCGGCGCGGCGCCCCTTTGCGGCCGTTTGGACTTACTAATGCTCCAGCTGCATTCATGGACATGATGAATCGTATTTGCAAGCCTTACTTGGATAATTTTGTTATCGTCTTCATCGACGACATACTTATTTACTCTAAGTCCAATGCCGATCATGAAATTCATCTTCGAACGTTGCTTGAAATTCTTAGAACCGAGAAGTTGTACGCCAAGTTCTCGAAATGCGAGTTCTGGTTGCATGAGGTGCAATTTCTTGGTCACATCATCAACGTTAACGGTATTCAAGTGGACCCCGCTAAGATTGAAGCTATCTCTAAGTGGGAAATTCCTAAGTCGCCAACCGAGATCCGAAGTTTCTTAGGTTTGGCCGGCTATTACCGTAGGTTCATCGAGAACTTTTCTCGAATCGCCGTTCCTCTAACTTCCTTAACTCGTAAGAATATCAAGTATGAATGGGGAACGAAGCAACAAGAGGCATTCGATATACTTAAACAAAAACTCACCCAAGCACCTATCTTAGCTTTGCCAGAAGGTACTGAGGATTTTGTTGTCTTTAGTGACGCGTCTCAATCGGGTTTGGGATGCGTACTAATGCAACGCAAGAAAGTAATCGCTTATGCCTCTCGTCAACTTAAAGTACACGAAAAGAATTTCACGACTCACTATCTAGAGTTAGGCGCCATAATCTTTGCACTTAAGATATGGAGGCACTATCTCTATGGAGTAAGATTCATCGTGTACACTGATCATAAGAGCTTGAAACATATTTTTGATCAAAAAGAGCTCAACATGCGCCAACGGCGATGGATGGAAACGCTCAACGACTACGATTGCGAGATTGCTTATCATGAAGGCAAGGCCAACGTTGTTGCCGATGCCTTAAGTTGCAAAGAAAATGAGAAACCCAAAAGAGTCCGAGCGTTACGTCTAGAACTTCAAATTGATCTTTTCGAACGAATTAAATCTGCTCAAACACAAGCGATCAATGAAAACCAAATCTCCGTCGAAAAACGTAATGGCACCATTGACTCGTTAGTCAAGGGTGATGATGGTATCCTTAGACTTGGTAATAGGATTTGGGTACCAATCGTTGGAGGGTTGCATGAGAAAATTTTGAATGAAGCTCATAAGTCGAAATATATGATGCATCCCGGAAGTGATAAGATGTATCACAATCTTAAGACAAACTATTGGTGGAATGGGATAAAAAGGGATGTCGCTCGCATGTTGCGAAATGTTTGACTTGTTTAAAGGTCAAGGCTGAACATCAAAAGCCTTCAGGATTGCTTCAGCAACCCGAACTTCCTGTATGGAAGTGGGAGTTAATAACCATGGATTTTATTACCAAACTCCCAAAGACGACTCGACAACATAATGCAATATGGGTAATTGTGGATCGCTTAACGAAGTCCAGACACTTCATACTGTTGGTACATGATGTCAGTAGTTCAGTGTCTAGTGTCTGTAATCGAGTCGTTTGGATTTGAGTTTGTATGTAAGCGAAGTTGCTAACAAGTTCGCTGATATGGGCGAACTTGTTAGACAAGCGAAGTTAGGGACAACTTCGCCTGAACATGCCAGGCGAAGTTGTCGTGATATATATGTCCTAGGTTACGACTTAGAAGAAAAGAACAATAGATAGATAACTCAACGAGTTCATTAGTCAGAGAACGAGTTAGAGAGAGTCTGTATTTGGTGATCTTTGTATCACGTGTTTACTGTTGCAATATAACGTGTTTGTGTTTATTGTAACGTGTTTAATTGTTTTGTCTTCTACGCTCGTAACGTCTTACGTAGGGATTCCGCACCTACGTAGAACGCGATATCTCGTGTAGATTCGGCTGGGAACCTACAAGTGGTATCAGAGCCTTAGGCTCTTATGCTATGGTTCGAGATCTGCGTTTTGGTGTGTCTGGCACGTTTCTGATCGTTTCTGGCCGATCAGCGCCGCAGGCGAAGTTATTGGGTTCAAGCGAAGTTTTCGCTTATATTTTAGGGTTTAGGCGAAGATATAAGGTTAAGCGAAGTTATTCACAACTTCGCCTACCTCACAAGTTCGCTTATCAGTCAGGCGAAGTTATAGCCAGGCGAAGTTATGGACAGACGAAGTTGACTTTAGGCGAAGTTAACGAGAGAAAAAAAAAAGTGTTTTGGAGTTTTCGTCTGTATGGCCAGGTGTACACGATTATTGTGAGACCGGAGATGTTGTTCCGTCAACGAGTGAAACTTGTTATCTCTGGGTCTTACGTGTGAACAAATACGTGTCAACTCTGGATATGGAGTTGAGGTTGTGAATGGGATATTGATTGAAACTGGATATTGACACATATTTGGGTGTTTGTGGGCAATGAAATTGTTGTTGTTCAAGGTTGACCAACTGAAGAAAGTCAAATTGAACTGAAGGTTTTCGTCATTACTGGATTGCGGTCAGAGCATATTATTTATGTTATTTTCAAGGCGTTCGAGAATTGGATCCTGAAACGTGATGCTTATTTATTAAAGTGAAAATTCTGGAACAAGTTGGATTTAATCGGGAATTAAAGTGTTTATGTTCTTGATCGTTATCCCTGGTGATTGAAGATGCTTCGGATTAATTAATGGTCATGTGTGTTAGATTCTGTCAAGGTGGTTTTGTGATGAAATTTATCACTTGATGTTGAGTAGTTGAAGATTAAACCTTATCGTATGCCGACATGTTGGTGAAGTTGTGGAGGGAGACCAACTTCACGTGTTGGTGAAGTCAGAAGGACTCACATGATTGGTTGAGATGATTAATTAGGCACGGGGATGCATGCATTTCAAAGACCTCAATCTATTTAGTCGGAGAAGCTTACACTGAAGGGGAGATCTGATATGGAAGACGCTGGGTGA
This sequence comes from Bidens hawaiensis, assembly GCF_021521415.1. Lineage (NCBI taxonomy): Eukaryota > Viridiplantae > Streptophyta > Magnoliopsida > Asterales > Asteraceae > Bidens > Bidens hawaiensis. Next base: position 108,814 of record NW_027496310.1, read on the forward strand.
TTGGTAGATTTGTGAAGCTACAGGACAGTTTCAGACACGGCTGGTTGAAGAGCAAACAGAAGATCATCAGTTAAGGGGGAGTCTGTTGGTGCATGTTTTGTAACAGATGATCTTTTGTGTTTGTTAGAATTGAGAGCAACGGTCAAAGGGGAGTCTGTTGGTGTATGTTTTGTGACCGTAGCTATGCAATTCTGTTCAGCGTTGTGGAAGTACGAAGTTAGAACAACTTCGCCATAGGCGAAGTTGTAACAACTTCTGCCATAGGCGAAATTAGAAAAACTTCGCCATAGGCGAAGTTATAACAACTTCGCGTACAGGCCCAAGCCCGCGAAGTTTATATATATATATATGTGTGTCGTGTTTAGGGTTAGTAATCCAGAAATTGAGAGTGTTTTGTGTTCAGTTTATTTTGTCTAGAGAGAAACCGAGAGGGAGAGTCGTGTGGGACGACCCGAGGTAGAGCTCACCTCGGGTCGGCCGTCGTTTGTTTTCGTGTTTGGTATGTAATGTGTATCGGTTATTATATAAAAGATCTGCAGATGTGTTTATCCCATTCGTGTGTTTGTTCGTGTATGTGTTTGTGTGTAATCGTGTTCTTCGTCTTGTACACCATTAACGAGTCTAGGAGGATTCCGCAATCCTAGACCTCGTGCGGATCTCGTATCGATCGGCGACGCCCCGGGGGGAGTTACAAGGCGTTCGGATCTCGTATCGATCGGCGACGCCCAATGCAGATCCTCCAGTGCGAGGAGCAAACCTGAGCTCCGTCCTCGGCATACTCCACTATTTGGGTACTTAATCAACCCAGGGTATGTGCCTGCTCGAGGGGACGAGTTTCGGGACCCGGCACCATAACAGGAAGGAGCACCTCAAGTTATACCTGCTGCACCTGTTGTGTCACCGGAGGAGAACGTTGACCTTGACGCAGAGTTTGGCGGTCAAGGATTTTTTGACATGGAGAGGGTTGATCCAGAGGAGTATGTGCAAGTCTCGGTTGAGAGGGTGTCGACTGTGAATGTTACTAGGACAGCTGCTACGGTGGCTGGTTCTGATGAGGCAAGAAGGATTTTGGTAACACATGAACAGACTCATGGGAAAAGAAAGAGAACTGATGATGATAGCGAGTCAGATTATGAGGAAGAGGTACAACAGTTAATACGCAGAACAAGAAGGGAACGGATAGGTGCAGGATCTGGAGCTGGTGAGAGCTCGAGGGTGGTACGTTTCACCCCACCCGCACTATCCGGTATGACAATGGTTCCCTCATCATTACAGGTTACAAGGCCAAGCGCCACGGACGTTCCCGTGGTGGCTACCTCATCTGCCTTTGGCCTCCCACCAACTTCATTCCAACTACCGACTCCGGAGATCGTTTCGTTGCCGCCTCCGACTGTTACTCCAACGGAGGTCGTGGCACACTTATTGAGTCGACTGTTGTGGCCACTGCACGGTTATCGGTGACGACACCACCTGCGGTTACGTCTTTGCCTACTTCTGAGGTCCCGGTTACATCGGAAATCCCTCCTCAGTACACTCAAGATATATCACATCTGAAGTTTGATTTCGATGCAACCTTATCAGACTCAGAACGAATAGCAGCACTTGAACGGGTCGTGGCAGAGCAGTCAAGGATTAATCTTATCCAGACCCAGGCTATTCAACGCCTTGTTGCAGAGAATCAGATGCAGTCGTCCCTGCTGGTAGAACATGGTAAAATCATAGATGCTCTGAAGGAGTTCTTGGCATCTCAGGGGGAGACGAGCTGTAAAGGCGATGAGTTGAGGACCAAGAGACGCAATGATAGAGACGATGATCCCAATGCATCGAAAGATGCAGGTGGTGAGTTGCCAAGAACTGATCAAGCTCTTGGAACTTCCACAACTCAGGGGGAGTCGACAACTGCAGCTGTTGATGATGATGTGGTGGTAGTGGACGTAGAGGAGATGGATGATGAGTTGGTTGGTGATGATGATGTACTACCGAGTGATGAGATAGAGAAGATTGGTGCAGAGATAGTGATTGATAATGATATTGAAGAGGGAGAGATAGTAGAGGAGAATGTGGAGCATGAGATACCGCAAGTCGAGAACGTAGATATGAGTCAAGAGATTGGGAATGATGAGACTGAATGGGAAGAGCAGCCTAGATGGAAAGAAGGCTATGCTCAGTGGTTCGTCAAAACGAAGAAACCAGCGGTCCCTACAATGTTTAAGAAGAGTTACAACATTAGAGGCTATGCTGAAGCGAGAAAGGGGATTATTTGCTGGATATACGATGAGCAGTTGAGGCTCTTTGTTATTAAGAGGTATGATGGTGTTCAGTACTTCAAAAGACTTTAAAGATCGTTGAATACACTGCCAGAATGTGAAGTGAAAGACTTAGCCAGATTGGGATTGATAAACCGAAGTGATGATAATATGGCTAGAGTTATTGGGAAGATTGTTTGGAAGGAAAGTATAAAAGAGAAGAAGTTTGAGCTGTTGAAACCACAAAAGGGAAAACTTATCGAAGACAAAGATCGTGGATTGAGAGCAGATGGTAAACCTTGGATGATTATGAAGTATAAGCCGATCCGGTGTTTGAAAGAAGTGCCGATGAAACAGATGCCCAAGGATGTGCTTAAAGATCTAAAGTGGTGGTATGTTGATTGTGAAACAGCTGAAGCAGTGATGGAAGACGAAGATGAATAAGAGCTGCTAAGAGTTTATAATCCGATGCATCTAGTGAACTTGTCGCAAGCTGATCTGCAGGTACTGAATAAGAAGAAAATCTTTTATATTCCTGCTTGGAAAGACGAAGCGAAGAAATATCAAAGGATTGTATCAGTTTGTGTACGCGAAGGAGTTCATGCTTGAAGATGAAGATGCAAGGTCGTTGAAGATTACAAGACACGTGCTTGAAGATAAAGAGATGAAGCTACTGCCAAGTGGGAGTTTGTTGGTACATGATGTCAGTAGTTCAGTGTCTAGTGTCTGTAATCGAGTCGTTTGGATTTGAGTTTGTATGTAAGCGAAGTTGCTAACAAGTTCGCTGATATGGGCGAAGTTGCTAACAAGTTCGCTTTAGACAAGCGAAGTTAGGGACAACTTCGCCTGAACATGCCAGGCGAAGTTGTCGTGATATATATGTCCTAGGTTACGGCTTAGAAGAAAAGAATAATAGATAGATAATTCAACGAGTTCATTAGTCAGAGAACGAGTTAGAGAGTCTGTATTTGGTGATCTTTGTATCACGTGTTTACTGTTGCAATATAACGTGTTTGTGTTTATTGTAACGTGTTTAATTGTTTTGTCTTCTACGCTCGTAACGTCTTACGTAGGGATTCCGCACCTACGTAGAACGCGATATCTCGTGTAGATCCGGCTGGGAACCTACACATACCCATCAATGAGTCGTACTCAATGGATAGACTAGCGCGTATTTATGTGAACAACATTGTTGCTTTACATGGAGTACCGCTGTCTATAATCTCTGATCGAGACAGTCGTTTTACATCTCACTTTTGGAAAAGCTTTCAACAAGCTCTTGGTACGAAGTTGAACCTGAGCACTGCCTATCATCCGCAAACCGATGGGCAAAGTGAAAGGACGATTCAAACGTTGGAAGACATGCTTTGAGCTTGTGTGATCGACTTAGGTGGAAGTTGGGACGACCACTTACCCCTAATGGAATTCTCGTACAATAATAGCTATCACACAAGTATTCAAGCCGCATTATTTGAGGCGTTATATGGTCGTAAATGTAGAACGCCCGTGTGTTGATCTGAAACCGGAGACAATCAGTTATCTGGACCCGAGATAGTCCAAGAAACCACCGATAAAATACTTCAAATCCGAGAACGACTTAAGACAGCTCGTGATTGTCAAAAGAGTTACGCTGATGTCCGCCGTAAGCCGTTAGAATTTAATGTCGGTGACAAGGTTCTGTTGAAAGTCTCGCCTTGGAAAGGCGTTGTTCGCTTCGGTAAGAAATGAAAGTTAAGTCCTCGATTCATTGGACCTTTTGAGGTACTCGAACGAATCGGCAATGTTGAATACCGTTTGCGACTGCCTGAAGAAAATGCAAGGGATACATGATGTATTCCATGTTTCGAATCTGCGTAAGTGTTTAACCGATGAATCTTTGGCTATGACATTAAAAGACGTTGAAATAAACGAAAACTTAAAATTTGTTGAAAGACCAATACAAATTAAAGATTCGAAAACAAAGAAGTTAAAAAGAAAAACTTTGAAAATAGTGAAAGTAAAATGGGACTCACGTAGAGGGCCTGAATATACCTGGGAACTCGAATCGAAAATGAAAAGAAAATACCCACACTTATTCGAGTAAGAAATCTCGAGGAAGAGATTTGTTTCAAGGTGGGGAGGATGTAACAACGTGAAAATTTCGAGTTCAAAAGTATCAACTTTTCAAAGTCTAGGGACTAAAATTGCCAAAATCCAAACTTGAGGGTTAAAAATGAAAATTCTGTTTTCCTGACCCATCGCGCTACGCGATGAGTCAGAAGAGACACCCATCGCGTACCGCGATGGGGTGTCTGACAATGTGTGACACGTGTGCCACATGGCACACGGTGGCACTATGTGCTGCCACGTGTCACCACGTGGCAACACTGCCACCACGTGGAGCGGCGCCTGCCACGTGTCAACACGTGGCAGGTCTACGTTATGACTCATCTGACCTATATCGCGGTACGCGATAGGTCAGCCCAGGGACCCATCGAGTACCGCGATGGGAACCAAAATTTTGCCTATAAATAGCGACCATGGGCATCTCATTTCTGCACACCACATCTGCCCTCTCACTTCTCTCTAGCCTCTCTCTAGAACCTATAAACAATTTGCCTCGATAAGTGTGCCACGATCCCTCGTTTGTGTATAACGTTTCCTCGAAGTTGTGCCACCCTCCACCCTCACTCAATCAAGAAAGGTGTTGTTATAATGGCAAAGAGTCCCGAAAGACGTGTCGACGAGTGTTGAAGTTGGCATATCAAAGTTGAACGAGAAAAGTAAAGCGGCGTCGGAGTGCTGCTCGATTCCCTAGGGTTTCAATACGCCAACGAGGTTAGGCGTAATAACGAATTCAATATAATTTAATATTATATTCAAGGCTTTGGCCTTAAGTCAAGGTTATACTCGATACTTCGATAAAAGGAAAAAAATAAAACATAACAAAAAAACGAATGAAAGTTTGATTATTGAATATTGTGATACATATATATGTGTGTAAGTATATATGATTATATTCTTTGTTATGAAAATATTATTTAATGAATAAAGAGTATTCTTAAATAATAAAAGAAAAGATTACGTTTCTTGGAGAAGAAGAAACGTCGGATTTTTATATAAACTAAAGGTTTATAATTTACTTTTAAACTAAAGGTTTTCAAGTAAATAAGAATTGAACTAAAGGTTCAATCGAGGATTGAGATATAAGACTAAAGGTCTTAGGTCGGATCGTGTATCCGACTAACAAATATTTATACTCGTACTATAGGTGCGAGATAAAGAAAGGGAAAGACCCTTGGACGGTGAGTGAGTCCGATCCTAAAGAGACAAGGTGAATACGCCCCCAAACTTTTAAACTTGTTTTCAAATGAGTCAAACCTGTTATGTGAAATTGTTTACAAGGAACTATGTGTTCCTAAAACCGTTATAACTATGGGTATAAACCTAGCCCTCAGGCTGTGGTATACGTATGTCTGGATCCTTACATAGGTGGTACTATGCGATGTATGGGCATGATCGCACCACCCTTGGTCGTAGGACGCTCTCCTACAGGGAGTACGACCTTGTGTGTATATTTACGGGTACTTAACTAAGTCGAACGCTGCGGTGTTTGCTGAGGTGACCTAGAGTAGAGGCTCAAGTTTATAATGTGTTATTTGACTTTGTTATTCCTAAGCCACGTTGGGCCGAGGCAGGCGTAGTCTCGAGGAGTAATAAAGTAAAAGAAGTTATTGTGTTCACCAGCATTCGTTGCTGACGTATTTTCTTACATTTTGCAGGTGAACAAGTTTAGCACTTGGAATGACGAAGTGCTTATATATCCGATGGCTCGGATTTGTAATAATTTAATATGGTGGTTTGTAAACATAAACAAGTAATCTTTTGTTAACTTAAACGGTTATTTTATAATCCCGTCTATATATATATATATAAGTTACATTTTCGATCCTTAAAAGTTTTATAAGTCTTCCGCAAATTAACGTAACTCTGATTTATTTACAATATTGGTACCAACTGTTGGGTCACGCTCCTAGGCCTAAGATGGGGTGTGACACCAAACAACCTGGTAATGACATTGAAAGTATTTTCAACCTCTTATTGATGACATGAAAACACTATGGAGTGAAGGTGTGGATGTTTATGATGCTTATAAACGAGAGAACTTTAACTTGAAAGCCATTATCTTTTGCACAATTAATGATTTTCTAGCGTACAGCAATCTCTCAGTGTATACTGTTGGGGATTTCTGAAATTGTATATCCTAGGAAAATCTGAGAGTCATGAAACAATTTTAGATCAAAACTATTTGTTGGTTCTCAAATGTTTTGATCGGATAAAACTCAGATTGAGTGCAAGAATCAGTATGAAGAATGAGAGAGTTTATTGAACCAGAAGAATTATCATATGATCAAAAGCAGTTTAATTAGGGTTGGGGAGTTCTAACTGCCTTTGCAGTTATCTTGATTTTGAATTTAAAATATCAAAATACGCTCCTAGATTTTGTGACAATTGGAACGTTGATCAAATTAGTTCAAACGTTAATATTAAGTTAATGACAAGTTTATAATTAAGTGGAAGTTACTAAAGGTCGTAAGGGTGAAGATGGACTTTTGTTGATTGTTACGTATTTGATTTTAGAAATTATACCATACAATCAAGCACCTTTTCCCCATTTAAGCGTCTTTAATATTAATATAGTTTGGTGTTGTTATATCTGCTTACACTATTTTGGTAACTTTAGTAGGTTAGAATGGTAATTTTATTACAAAATATATGGTGTGGTTATCACATTTACATGGTGCTACTTTGGTCCAAGTTTGGAAGGTTTTTGTATTATAACAAATTTAACGTTCTATCATTTTGGTGTTGGCGCTGGTGCTGTTACGCGTGTCAGAAACTTATGTTCGTAAATGGAAGCAAATATGGTGTTGTTATATACTATCATGCATTTTGTTTTTGTAGACGTCCGATAGTTGCATTAGTTAATGGATGTAAATACCCTCGCCCATAAAGCTCTCACTCATGCACGTGTCGCATACTAAACGTTAAAAAGATTTATCAGCAGATTACGCCCTAGTACAAATATTACATGGATATTGTAAGTAAATATCTTTTACAAGTACATTTAAAACACAAGATTTTAGGATTATCAGAAATAAAAATATCTTATGTAAGATGTCATCCATTCATGACTTCATGCAAGTTTCTTATATAAAGACTCAAATTTTCATAGGAATTTCATCATTATTCTATCATTCTAGATACCAAAAATTAATGTGTGATTGTGTTTAAATCAGAATAAAAAGAATGCTAAGAACTGCGAACTCCGCATAATGGACTTCTACATTTTGCGTTAAGTGCTATACATAATGCGGTTACGTAAACTGCGAACTCATTGAACCATTAATGTATTAGGTACACGTGAATACATGATTTATGCGGTTCTTATGGTTCTTAATATAAATTAATTTTCAAAGGAACGCATCCATATATATATATATATATATGATTAATTTCATGCTGGAAGTGATTTTAAAGTGAAAGGTACGAGAAATGTAAAAAGAGATCTCGACCACTATAACACTTTAATTAATGGTCAAAATTAACAATGGCATATTTGTAACTAGGTTAGTTACCCGTGTAGTACACGGGTTCGAATAAGTATTTTTTTTTAAATAATAACATAATGTGAAATAAAAAAATATATGTCAGATATATAAAGATATGATATATGGTAAAAAAATTACACATTACGCAATTTGGAAATAAAAAGTTGTGGAAAATCCATAAATCATAAATTATTTCTTTGTTATTTTTTAGATCAAAACTTAGCTGTAATTAATGACAACTTTTTTAAACTAACTCGTGGACCAAAACTCATTCTAATCTTAAACTATTTGACATGAACAATGTTTGATACTTTAATTGGTTAAAGAAGCCCACCCGTTTTATATTGATTACTTATAAAAATCTAATATTAATAATTAATACAATATATTTTATATTAAACAAATTAATGTATTTATGATGGTATTAATTCTTTTAAAGTAAGATGAAATTATTAAAAATTGAAAACGAAATATTAAAAAGAGAAATGTATTTAATATGAGAGGGAATAGAAAATTTTTTGTAAGAATCAACATAGTTATGACACGTGACATTTAGAAAACTTTATTTATTAAATAGTATAGATTAAATGAAATATTTAATGTATGACTTAATTAGCTAAGGGTAGTATTGGAATTACCTCTTCTTATTATTGGTATCTTTCTTCATTATTAAATGGTTCAATATGGTTTTAAATGCTGGTTATTATTATTAATTTTGTTGTGATTATAAAATCATGTGATAGAAACAAAGTAGTGTTACATGGTTAGTTTTTTATTTTTTATAATTTTTAGTCTTATTTAAGTTTAGATCATAAAGATACGTATGCAATTTGTATTATTTTCCTATAGTTTATTATGCTTTTTACACTTTTTTTATTTTGTTTTTATTTTATCATATAACATGTAGGTGTTTTATGACTAAGTTGTATGATTGATCTTTTTTCACATATCTACTTATACTATTAAAGCAAAACATATTTTTCACGTGTCCTTTAACTAGGTTATCCATATAGGATGTCAAGTATGCAATTTCTATTAATAAATTATCCACCTAATAAACAATTTAATTTTTAACATTAACTCATAAGTTGAAGAAGGTTTCAATATAAATGGTTATAATCACCATTAATTGAGTAATAAAGTAAATTAATTTTCTTCATTGCTATTTTTAAAAACTTTGAGACTTTGTTATTTTATTTTATTTTGGATTTTGGGAAATTATTTATGAACATCTGGACCGGAAGTATGGATTAAATTGCTGGTTTAATTCATGATGTTTAGACTTTATTGTTGCTTTATTAAACATTTTAATAAATATTATAATTTTTATATTTATATTTGTAGCATTCTTTATGTTGTGTACTTATACGTTTTATAATTTCAATAAAAATAGTTTTTATAATACGCAACTTATATTACAATATTTACATGTTTACGCTTCATAGTTTATATCATATGACTTCAGTATATGATGAAGTTTTAATTAATATGTGTTTTTTATTTCATGGTATAAGTTAGAAATATGTGGTATGAGTTTAAAATATGTTGGATTTTTTAATTAAAACAACAATGTGATGATACCTTATATTAATAATGTTAGATTATCTGACGTACGCTTACAATTCACTAAAATGTATAGCTAGCGCGCGCGCGCACACACACACACATATATATATATATATATAGCGTAAGGATCCTAAGAGAACCGCTTGAAAATTGAGAACTTTAAGAACCATTTTGAACCACTAAAAAACCTTTAAAAAAAATCATAAAACAAAAAAAAAACAAAAAATTTAAAAAAGTAAAAAAACCAAAATTCTTATATTTTCTTCCGGTTCATAAAAAAACACTTCGTATTATACGCATGTGTATAATTTCATTTAATCTCTAATTATGTAATGTACACATATGCACATTATCATTTACCTTAAATTGTACATATGTGTATGAAAAACATGTATAATTAAAAAAAAAGTATTATACATATTTGTATAATTTTGTTAAACCGATATTTTTTTTCAACTTTTTTTATTTTATTTTATAAACTGGGATGAAAAATAAATTTTTGGTTTTTTTACTTTTTTTTTTTATTTTGAGTTTTTTTTTGTTTTATACTTTTTTTTTTATTTTTGTTAATAAGAGGGTTTTTTGTGGTCTAAAATGGTTCTCAAAGTTCTCAATTTCAAAATAGTTCTCACATGATCCTAATCATATATATATATATATATATATATATATATATATATGAAGTTTAATATATTTTCGCCCGCGTGTAACACATGATTTAACCTAGTGATGTATTATGCCGTGAATCATGTTATCGTATACACATGGTGAAACTTATGTGCAAGAACCATATTTAAATAATTTTTTATCAATTGTTGTTTGTTTATATTTTTTTTGTTTAGATTGTATGTTTTTTGTTTAGGTTACACACGTCAAAAAGTTGTGTTCGTAAATGGAAGCATATATAGAGTTGTATACTATTTTGCGTGTACTGCTATAGACTACGTTAGTTAATGGACAGAAATTCCCTCGCTGATAAAGCTCTCGCGCATTAAGGCAACACAATCTCAACGTAAATATGATTTATCGGCATATTACACCTTATTACAAATATTACATGGCTATTAACTAAGGCGCTTACATAAACTGAGAACACAGTGAACCATTAATGTATTAGGTACACGTGAATACGTGATTTATGCGGTTCTAATAGTTCTCAATATAAATTAATTTTCAAAGGAACACGTGTGTATATATATATATTATATATATATATATGGAAGGATTATCCTAAAAATAAATAGTTTCTTAGGAAGACTGGGAATAAATCATAGTCATTGGATCATGTTAATCAATGGTTGAGATTTAAAATTACCAATAACCGACATAGTTTTCTAGAATTATTTTTTCACCATAATTTGTAATGTCAAATGCCAAAAATTTGTTGGTTTTTATCATTCTTAGGAAGCTCCTTATTCTTATTTAAACTATTATATATATATATATATATATATATATGATTAAGTTCTGCATGAATTTTAATGCAAAACATAAGAGAAATGTAACGAGAGATCTCAACCATTATAACACTTTAATTAATGGTCAAAATTAACCATGACATATTTGGTAATTAAATGGAACATTTAATGTATGACTTAATTAGTTAAGGGTAGTATAGAAATTACCTTTTCTTATTATTGATATCTTTTCTCATAATTAAATGGGTCAATATGGTTGTAATGTAAATGTTTATTATTATTATTATTATTATTATTATTATTATTATTTTTGTTTTTATTATAAAATTATGCGATAAAAGAAAACTAGTGTTACATGGTTAGTTTTTTAATTTTTTTTATAATTTTAATTCAGAAAAGGGTGGCGGCGCAGCTTGTTGCCCGTCTACCTGCTATGTTGATGTAATATCTATGTTTCTATATAATGAAAGAAGTAAATCTAATTAAAATTTTTTTTTATTCTTGTTTAAGTTTAAATCATAAAAATTCATATGCAATTTGTATTGTTTTTCCTATAGTTTATTATGCTTTTCACGCTTTTTTTATTTTGTTTTTATTTTATCATATAGCGTGTGGGTATTTTATGATTAAGTTGTACGATTGATCTTTTTTCACATATGATGTGTTATGTTGTTAATTATGTTATCGCATACACATGGTGAAACTTATGTGTAAGAACTATATTTAAATTCAATTTGTTTATATTTTTTTTTGTTTAGTTTATATGTGTTTGTTTAGATTATAGACGTCAAAAAGTTGTGTTCGTAAATGGAAGCATATATGGTGTTGTATAATATTTCGCGTTGTACTGTTGTAGACGTTCGAAAGTTACGTCAGTTAATGGACGGAAATTCCCTCGCTAATAAGACTCTCACGCGTTAACGCAACACATTCTCAACGTTAAAATGATTTATCATCAGATTACACCTTATTACAAATATTACATGAATATTAAATGTATATATCTTTTACAAGTGCATTTAATGCACAAGATAATTTAAGGATTCTGAAAAAGTAAAAATATCTTGTATCCGATATCATCCATTCATGACTTCATGTAACTTTCTTATATAAAGACGCAAATTGTCCTAAGAATTTTATCATTTTTCTATCATTCTAGATACCAAACAAATCCCAATCTCTCTTTGATATGCATACCTCATGGAGACCAAGATACAAGGTACACAACCTTTTTTTTTTCACGTTCTTACAATCCATCTTTCTCATTGTTGTAATGTATATTTATACCAACTAATGTTTGTATCTTAATAATCAAAATCCATCACAATTTTAGCATCACATCAATTGTTTTAGCAAACACAAATTTGATTTTAGCGTTTTAGCCATTTAGGGTTCGAACAATATTGAAAATTGTTCGGAAATTGAAAATCAACGGACAGGATTAAACCTTTATATATTATTATTATTATTATTATTATTATTATTATTATTATTATTACATTTTTGTCTGCTGGCCACCTTTAATCCACGTGGTCACATCAACCAATTAAACACCGCCACCTGTCCTCGTTCTTCTAAATGCTCCCACAAACGCCACCGCACAATTGACAATACCCATCATTTTTCTTGACGATAATAATAATAATAATAATAATAATAATAATAATAATAATAATAATAATAATAATAATATGAAATTTAATAAATTGATTCATCGAATACCCAAAAACCCTAGAAATAATTTGTGGGTTTTGTGCAATTTCACCAAAATTGACTGTAATTTTGTGGGTTTTTAATTGTGATGATTACAGGGTAATCCCCCATGGTTTAAGCAAGTTTGGAGGCCGGTTAATCGATTGCCCAACATGGTATGAATAATATTAACCCTAACCCTTGTTTTAATTTGGTTTAATTTGTGCAATTGGAGTCCAATTTTGTGTTAATTTGATGTTAATTTTAGTTGATCTATGTTATTATGATGTCATTTGTTTGAATTTAATTAAACCCATATCAAGATTAACCTATAAAAACTCAAATTATTTAGTTTAATTAATATTTCAGATTTTTTGGTACATTTATGTAATGATATATAGATTGATAACAAAAGTTTTAAAATTTGTTATGTGTTAGGACTCTCTGAATTTATCCACAGAGGGTAGTTCGTGGTCGGATGACGAGCCCGAGGTTAACCGAAAGGGAACCGGGGTTTTCATTCCAAATTTGGAAATTTTTGAGACGGATAGTAATGATGGGGAATCTGAAGAGCCCGTCTCGATAGATATCCTTCCAAACGATATTCACGAAAGAATATTATCGTTCCTTCCGTTATTCGCAGCGTTTAGAGCATCTTGCGTGTGTCAAAAATGGAAACAAATCGTTCATTCGCAGAGATTTACTTTAAAAGATGCGAATCTTTTGTCGGATAAAACATGGTACTTCATGTTCACGAGCTCGGTAGAGCCCGTGGGGTATCTTTATGACTCGGGTCTGAGGAAATGGTACAACTTTGAGCTCCCGTTTATGGTCCACCACACGTGGAACATTGCTTCGTCTTGCGGTCTTGTATCGTTCATGGACGAAGAAAGAACTAAGTCAATCTATGTTTGTAATCCCATTACTCGGGAATATCATATTCTTAGCACCCCACCGAGCTCGGGTTTCCCGGTTTATAGCGCATTGGCGTTATCCGTTCACCCGTCAAAGTCGAAGTACACCATCTCTGTCGTCAGGTCAATGCAAGATTCCGATGATTTCGTGTTATGGAAAGTTTCAATCCACGTTTATGATTCGAAGGAAAAGACGTGGCTGTCCTCGGTAACAGGGGCTATGCAAGGGTGGAGGCCCGGGGACGTAAGTGTAATTTGTGACAACATTTTGTACATTTTGGTCTTTTACACAAGACAGATTGATATTCATAACCCTGTTCAAAACCTTCATGGGTTGGTAGCTTACAATCTTGATAATACTGAAGTGTCGGTTGGTATGTTGAGGGATGAATCGGTAATTTTAGCACCGTGTGCTCTTACGTGCGGGAGGTTAATGAATGTTCAAGGAAAGCTCGTGCTTGTTGGGGGTATCGGGAGGCTGAGCCGACCAGGGGTAATTAAGGGAATTGGGATATGGGTTCTTGACGGGAGTGAGTGGACGGAAATTACCAGAATGCCCCACAAGTTTGTTCAAGGTTTTGGTGAATTGGATGATGTTTTTGCTAGTAGTGGTGGTGGCGATTTGATATACATACAGAGTTATGGAGGGACGGCTTTGCTTATATATGATATGGAAACGCGACAATGGTTTTGGTCGCAAAAGTGTTCGATGCATAAGAAGTTTCCGCTTGAAATCTTTTCGGGGTTTTGCTTCGAACCTCGGCTGCAGTTCATGTAACATTTGAGGTGGTCTGGTTTTATGTTGTTTTTGTTTTGTTATCTGAAATCTTGAATTTTGTATCTGTCTTTATACATGTACTTATGTTTCATTTTGTGGGGAAACATGTGTTGTTGGTTTTTGTGCAATCAAACATTTGAAGCATTTGCAGTCTTGTTTTTCCTATGACTCATCTGTTTTGGTGGAGACCATGACTGATTGGACTAGGAATCATGTCAATGGCATATCTAAAGTTTATTTATTTTAAAGTGATTTATATAGAAAATGTTGATCTTGGTACCCTCAACCCGGTACGAACAGGACACAAGTTTTGACGGGTTGATACGAACAAACCTCATTTAATACGGAATTTATTATATTATATTTTTTCGTATAGATATAATACTCCAAAATTGACAAGCACAAATATAAATTTACGTAAAAGGAGTATTTTCTTGAATGCATGTAAAACAAGTACGCTGTTGATGCTTGTTTTTCTTTTATGATTTGATTTTCGGTACAAAATATTTGATTGATTTAATTTATAACTTAAAAATATTTTAAAAAATAAGTATGACCCAATTAGGTCAAAGTGTGAACTTGCTAGTTCGATCCCAAATGACCCGTTTAGCTAATGTGCTTACGGGTTTGATCTCAACCTGTCTAGACAAAAGTAAATGCCACGACTCCCACGAGTATAAAAACCGAAACCCGTGAACTGTGAACATTAGAAATACTAACCAAAGGAATATAACTTACCTAACTATATTCAAAACACAGATGTATCATTCATCATTCATATATTTATATCAAAAAATGCACCATAAATGTCAAGAAAAACAATCTTTTATAAAAGGTAAAATAAAGTAAGAAAAAGACTGATTATACCAAACTTCCTTTTCCTAACGGACAAATACATGGAAAGGACCCCACAATCCCTCAAAACTTCCATAATTTTAACACCATGGGCCTCCAGTCATGAACACCATGGGTCCCACACATATGATTCAATCACATCCCTGCACACACACACACACTGAGTTGAACAACAAGAAACTAAAGATATAAAAAAACACAGACACACAGAAGCAAAAAGAACCCACCATCCCAGATGACATGATATACTCAACTTTTATAATATAAAAAAAACAAAAACTAAATACCAAAATATGGTATTCTAGTGAGAGAAAAGTTGGTGGTGGGGTGAGAGAGAAAGTTAAAAAAAAAGTTTTTTAGATGAAAAAGTGTGATGAAGAGGAGCCACCACCAATACCCCAAAAGCAGCAGAATTTGGGGCAAAAGTTGAAGAAAATAGTTGGTAAAAAAGGAGGACAAGTCACACCTGTTTTGCCCTTCCCAGTGCATGTTAGCAACAGTGGTGGTGCGCAAGATAGCAACGGTGGTGGTGTGCAAGATAGCAGCAAGGATTTGGAAAACAACCACCACCCTTTAAAGGTTTCTGCTAGAAAGCTTGGTGCTACTGTTTGGGAGATTTATAACTACAGCTTACCTGTTGCTAAAATGCACCATGGTGGTGGAAGCAGGAGGAACCACCATCATCATCACCACAGGCATCATCTTCTTGAAGACAAACCTGATCCTTATCCTGAACTGGTAAGTTGTTAAGTTTTCTTGATTTTGTGAGTGGATCTGATACACATATTGATTGTTATTTTTACTTTTTTTTTCTAGTGGAATTTGTTGATTAATGATTATGATGGGTGGGTGTATGGTGGGGGTCTGTTTTTATGCTAGTTCAAGTGTTTTTTCATGATAAAGTTGCAAACTTTAATTTGGTTTATGTGTTCTTGAATCTTGACCAGTGGCTCACCCCTGTTACCAAAGCACTATCATGATAAAGTTTTAAGCTTTAGTTTGATTTATGTGAATCTTGGTTTATAATGAATGTAGGGGAGTGTTAGTAGTTTAAAAAGACATGCTGCAGCATTACTTATATGCAACAATAAGTGTCTTTCATGAAAAAGTTGTAAAATTTAATTTGGTATGTGTTCTTGAATCTTAATCAATGGTTCATCCCTGTTACAAACCATCACCATGATAAAGTTGTAAACTTTTTGTTGATTTATGTGTTCTTGAATCTAGTAGTTTAAAAAGACATGTTGCAGCATTACTTATGCAGCATTTTTCATGATAAAGTTGTAAACTTTAATTTGGGTTTGTGTTCTTGAATCTTGATCACTGGTTCATCCCTGTTACAAACCATCATCATTATAAAGTTTTAAACTTTTTGTTGGTTTATGTGTTCTTGAATCTTGACCAATGATTCACCCCTGTTACAAACCACCATCATGATAAAGTTGTAAGCTTTAATTTGATATCTGTGAATCTTGGTTTATGATGAATGTAGGGGAGTGTCGGTAGTTTAAAAAGACATGTTGCAGCATCACTTACGCAACATTAAGTGTCTTTCATGATAAAGTTGTAAAATTTAATTTGGTAATATGTGTTCTTGAATCTTGACCAATGATTCACCCCTGTTACCATCATGATAAAGTTGTGAGCTTTAATTTGATTTATGTGAATCTTGGTTTGTGATGAATGCAGGGGAGTGCTAGTAGTTTAAGAAGACATGTTGCAGCATCATTAATGCAACATCAGCAGGCAATTCAAAGAAACCATAACGCGATACGCGCAGTCTCACCCGCAAGTTATGGTAGTAGTTCCATGGAGGTACAAAATCATTTTTAATCTATATAAATTTGAAGTATATGTTTTGTTTAGAAAAATGGAGGATTTTAATATTTTGTCACAGGTAGCACCTTATAACCCTGCTGTTATACCTACAAGTTCTGTAGAGTTTAGGGGCGGAAATGGTGAGACAAGTTACAGTCTTAAAACATCAACCGAGCTGCTCAAAGTGTTGAACCGAATCTGGAGCCTCGAAGAGTTACACGCGGCTAACATAACCCTGGTTCGCGATTTGAAACGCGAACTAGACCTGGGCCGATCCAAGATCAAAGAGCTGGCCCGTGACCGTCACCAGATGGAGCACTTGATGAAGCAAATGACTGAAGATAAACAAGGTCACGCCAATGCTGCGGTTCAGTCTGTGAGAGACGAGCTTGAAGACGAGAGGAAGTTAAGAAAACGGTCCGAGACACTTCACCGGAAGCTGGCCCGGGAGCTTTACGAGACGAAAATGGCCCTCGTGAATGCTTTAAAAGACATGGAAAATGAGAGGCGGTCGAGGGTACTTTTGGAAGATCTATGTGACGAGTTTGCTTGGGGGATTAAAAACTATGAACACGAGTTGCATTCTTTGAAACATGTAAATCCCGATAAAGGTAATGGTTCGAACCATAAATTGGCCCGAGACGGAATGATTCTTCATATTTCCGAATCGTGGCTAGACGAACGAATGCAAATGAAACAGGAAACGACATTAACAAAGAAATCGGTAGTTGAGAAACTAAGCTCCGAAATCGAGGCTTTTCTTGAAGCGAAAAGAAAGGGTATGCAAAAGCTTGGCTCAGGGTCAGTGGTGGGACCCATAGCCCGAAGACGACATTCTCTCGAGTCAATCCCTATGAACTTGGCTACTAGTGCACCTCCTGATGATGGTGATGATGATGAAAATGTTTCTTCCAATGGCGGTGATTCACCTTGTTTCGAGCTAGATAAACCCGTCGCTCGCGCCAAGGACGATATGGTAAATTCAACAACCAAACCCGACAGCGGTAAGAAAAAAGTAGCACGTGACCCGTCTAGTTTGCAAGTGAAGTTTGAAGAACAAATGGCTCAAGCGATATTAGGCGAACAACAAACAGAAATAACAGAAGAAAATGTCGGTCTAAACTCGAAGTACTTGAACAGTTTACTAAAAAACCATCATCTACAACCGGGAAACGAATATGAAGAATCGGCTAATAAACACATGTGGAAAAGTCACCCGAGCCCGGTTCGAGGATGGCCACAAAGCTACCAACTGAAGATCTCGAGATTTCTGAGTCATCAACCAAAGTCAAACCCGAGTCAAAGGAGCAAACTAGCCTAAAGTCAAAGCTACTCGAAGCAAGAACACGAGGTCATAGAGTGGGCACGCGTGTAAAAATGTAACAAGGTCTCGTCTCTTGTTCTTAGCTTCACATTTTATGTTTTCAGCGTGCATAATCTACATATTATTATTGTACCATGTCGTTCGAGTTTTATAATGTACATCTCTTGTATCGGTTGTCTTACACGTGCTTTTAAATTATCAAAATATGCAAAATGTTCCTTACAAGAATTGTGAAAATCATCAAATAGGTCAAGCCATTTTGAAAACGTAAGAAGCTTCGCCTTTTCTAGGATTAGCTTTGGTTATTGATAATGTTCGTTCATCTAAATCAATCACAGCCGTATATAGTGTGTAAAGAGTTGGACCTGAATATTTGCAATGAAGATACCATTAACATTGGATCATAATATTATATCATGTGACATTTATAGATGCTTTGTCTAATGTACCTTGCATAAATATAGGATACTTATGATCACTTGTGTCTCCAAGGAGTGAAAGAAGGTCATGCTTTGACTTTTTGGGCAGCAAAGCTGCCTTGTTCTGTCTGCTTATCGAGTTTTCATCATGCACCTGTAAATTGCATGAAATGATATAATCTTGTAAAATTTAATATTACTATAACCATAATAACTGTTAATATGTTACCTGGTCAACTTGAAGATGAAGATACATATTGGCATGGAAGAAAGGGGTTGACCCAACTTCACGAACCGAAAGTCGTTGACTTGATGCAGTCTCCACATTCAAGATCTTACGTACGTTTACATCGATTAGGTTATAGCTATGCCCGACTGAAACTGGTGACGAATGAATCCTCTAAATAAATAGCCAGCAAAAAAGTCAACACGTCAGAAAAAGTCAAACCTTCTACTGAATCACCTAAATTTAATGAAAAAAAAGTAATCTGAATCTTACGCTAATCGCATCCTCGAGACTTGTCGCTTCTAGAAGGTCTCTAGAAATGAAGTTTCGCCCGATCCCACCCGCCACTATCTCTGACTCGGCTGGTGGTACTGCGTTCAGTGTAAATGCCTGCATGATTTGTAGTTGTTATTATTTGAATTATCATTTATTATTAATCGGCATCGTAATAATATTATTACCAGACCATGGTTATTAAAACCAAATGCACAGCTAGGAAGCTCGCCCGCATAGGTGTAAGCGGTGTAACATAGACCATTAGACATGGTTGCTTTAATAAGATACCTGCAATATCAGTGATGTATACGATAATCAAACAAAGACGAACAATTAAGCACAAAAACAGGGGATTTGAACTTTAAAGTTAGAATTTAGAGCTTACGTATGGCCAACAAGAGCGACATTAGCATCCTCATTATGAACTGCAACAGCCATTGTATCACTAACAACAAGAATATCCGAGCAATCATCTATTGGTTTCTTCATCTTCAACCTTTTTCGGCTTTGGAATGAACGGTAGAATCTCTTTCCGAAAGTTCAAAATCATGATCTGTCACAGTAGCATCAGTGTGAGTTGGGGAAACGGAAACGATTAAAACTAGGGGTGCAAACGAGCCAAGCTGCTCGCGAGCTACTCGAGATCGGATCGATTAAAAACTTCCCTATTGAGCCCGATCAGACACCGAGCCTCAAATAAGGCTTGTGTTAGGAACAAAGCGGCGTTTCGGAAACAACACACAAATGAGAACACACAATTATCACGCAATATACAGAAATAGTAAACAATAAGCACAATACATGATTTTATATAGTTCAGTCCCAGTGGGGAACCTACATCCACGTGCTATAACCGGCCCCTTTTATTTTCTTCCAATCAACCACAAGCTAGTATTGTAAAAATCGTTAGTCGCTAGTCAGGTTGTGGGGTGGGGACTAGTGATTAATCAGGATCAATCGGATCGAGTTTTAATGTATAATTTTCAGTTTTATATATACACGCACACTTTTTTATATGTAATTTTCAGTTTTATATATACATAAACAAATTTTGGCTAGAAATTGGCTTAAATCTCACTGGGAACCGCTGATTTTGGCCAGAATTTCTCTGGAAACCGATGCTTTTGGCCAGAACCTCGTTGGAAAAAGCTGACTAAGTCCGATTAATCCTGATTTTGGCTGGATTTGGCCATTGACCGATTAATGCCGATTAACCCAAAACTAACTTGTGGGGTGAGGAATAGCGATTAATCGGGGATTAATCGACGCCTAGATGGGATGTTTACAACACTGCCACAAGCCCAAAGGCTTCACCAATTCCTAACAGCTAGTTTAGTTATCAAGCCCGAGCTCAAGCCTTGTATGGGAAGATCGTTTAGTCTCGTCAAACTTTAATGAGACTAGCATACTTTTAAGTTTTAACACTTTTGAAGTTCTATGTATTAATTTCACAACTCCGCTCGGTTCGGCTGGTTTAAGACTTTAAGATAATGCACACGTGCTCAAGCCGAGCTTAAATATACATACAAAAAAATTTAAATATGCACTTTTATTTAACCCATATAAAGCAAAAATATAGTGTTTACAAAGGCAAACGGGCAGTAAGCTGCGCCACAAGCCCTTTTTGAATTGCATTATCTTAATTAATAAAAAATAAACGAGTAGTTAATGATCACAAACTAACTGCTTACATGGAGAAACGGGACCCCGGATCCATCGGCTATTCCCCGCATTTCGTTCCAGTAACTTGGGAATTTGGTGGAGTTGTTGTTTGAGAGAGATTGAAGGAGTGAGTGTGCATGTGTGGTTTGAGCAAAAGGAAGAAGTTGGTTATTGAAAATGGAGTCTGTGGATAGTCTGCTTGTTATGAGTTTAGAGAAATGGTTGCCAATGGATAACCCGAATTGGTATGGGTCTTCACAGGGTCCGACTTCATATATCTCCAACTTGTTTGCAGCTTCCATGAGGGAGTATCAAGTATGAACTCTTGTGTTTGACTCTTGTTTTCAGTTAACCTTATCTTTCACATATTAGAGTGAACTATTGAAAGGGATTTTCTAACATAAGATAAGAAACATTAATTATGAAAATATTTTTATTAAAACACTAAACTTTTATATTAATTAAATTTATCTTTTATTAACTACCATATTTAACTTTATATTTTCTTCTTCTAAATCTTACCTCCATTGATAACTACTTAATAAAATTTTCTAATTTCCTATAAAATTATTATTTCATCTCCCATCATTTTTATATTCATTTATATGTGAAGAATATTCAAATATGAAAGTCACTTTTAAAATTTCTATAACGTCTTCAAGTGTTGAACCTCCCAATTGTATTAGTTATAGGATCATTATTTTTTGTAAAAGATGATGTAATATCCAAAGTTTCTTCTTGATGTAATTGAGAGACGTTATTGAATTGAGCCTCTTCTCGTCTCCATCGTGATAGCCAATAACTAAAAAGAAATTTCAAAACAACCCGTATGGAGAAGAACACTCAAAACATGACGACAAAGCATCCTGACAAATTCAAAGTTTTGCAAGTGCTGTCAGCCATCTTACCATCCCAAATAACCTTATGCAATTGAGCCGCTTTGTAATGATTGACAACAAACTTGTGTCATTTTCTTTGCAAGCTGAATATTGAATCGCTAGAGCAAGCTGATCTTGAGTTGGTTCAACACTTGGAGACGTTATAGGAATTTTAAAAGTTACTTTCATATTTGAATATTCTTTACATAAAAATGAATATAAAAATTGTGGGAGATGAAATAGTAATTTTAAATGAAATTAAAAAATTTTATTTAATAGTCATCAATGGAAGTAAGATTTTAAAGAGGGAAATATAATGTTAAATATAATAGTTATTAATATAATTAATATATATATAGTTTTAATAAGAATATTACCATAATTAATGTTTCTTACATATGCCCTAAGGGCACATGTTAGAAAATCCCTTATAGAAATAGTCATCTCCAAATTATTAATATATGAATTCGCCATTAAAAAGAAAAATTATCAAAATAAACAAGTTTGAACCAAAATTTTCTTAAATAGGCATTTCTAATTTAGCCAACATCTCTTCAATCATTGAGTTTTTGACCAAAGCCGGCTAAGCCTTAGCGGCCATTTATGAGACAAGGAATTTTGTGAAAAGTAAAAGTGACTCACTTTTAGCCTATAAAAACTCGACACACGTCAAAAGCTGCTAAACTTAGCCTACATCTCTAGTTATTTAGTCGGCATCCTTTACTCTTAACCGGCTTCGGGATATGTGTCTATTCACTTAGCCGGCTCCAACTCGGTTTGTAGGCTAAAACTTCACTTAGCCGTCTTTTTTTTTCTTTTAGCCGTATAACTATAGCCGCCAAACTTGAATAGTTTACCAACCTTATTAAATACTTAGCCGAGTTCTATCTTTTTATCTCTTAGTCGTCTTCTTAGCCAGTGTAAATCTAGTCTTCAAAATTAAATACTTTTAACCACTCAATAAAATATTTAGCCGGTTTCTATTTTTTTCTCTTAGCCGTCAATTCTTTTTCTCCTAGCCGACATGTTTAGCCATCAGAACAAAATAAAATTACCAACCCAAATTTAATTTTTCACCAACCATTCTTATAAAACTATACAACCATCTTCACCCTATCAAATTTTTTTTTCTTATCGCACAAGATCTTTTTTTCCTCATTTTTTAAAAACATATGTTTGTTAACATTGTCGTTTATAGTGGTGGGAATTGGCATGTTCGTTTATAATGGTGGGAATTGGCATGTTGTTAGTATGTTTTTTAATTTTCATTATTAATGAGCATTTTCGTTTATTACTTTAGTGTTAGTATCTACATACATAAAATAATTTTAATAAAATAAATAGAGTTCATTCATAAAAAAAACTTCATTGATAACATAATTCAACTTTATCGGTTAACAAATTCTTTTTATATGAAAAAAATAGATACCGTGTAGTAAGAAAGTTAAAACCTTTGGTAGGGTGAAAATTGTGTTATATGTTTAATAAGATAACTGCATAGATAAAAGTATTTAGTTTTGACGGCTAATTTACCTGTCTACCTATACTATTAAAACAAAATCATTCTTTCACATGTCATTCAACTAGAGTAGTTAACTAAGATGCCAACTAATACTATTACTTTTTTTATATGGAATTACTAACAAAGTTGCATTTTTTTTAACCAGCTGTGTATTACACGAGCTATATCCTAGTAGTAAAAAAAGAATGAAAGCGGGCATGTTTAGCCATGTTTAGCCATCAGAACAAAATAAAATTACCAACCCAAATTTAATTTTTCACCAACCATTCTTATAAAACTATACAACCATCTTCACCCTATCAAATTTTTTTTTCTTATCGCACAAGATCTTTTTTTCCTCATTTTTTAAAAACATATGTTTGTTAACATTGTCGTTTATAGTGGTGGGAATTGGCATGTTCGTTTATAATGGTGGGAATTGGCATGTTGTTAGTATGTTTTTTAATTTTCATTATTAATGAGCATTTTCGTTTATTACTTTAGTGTTAGTATCTACATACATAAAATAATTTTAATAAAATAAATAGAGTTCATTCATAAAAAAAACTTCATTGATAACATAATTCAACTTTATCGGTTAACAAATTCTTTTTATATGAAAAAAATAGATACCGTGTAGTAAGAAAGTTAAAACCTTTGGTAGGGTGAAAATTGTGTTATATGTTTAATAAGATAACTGCATAGATAAAAGTATTTAGTTTTGACGGCTAATTTACCTGTCTACCTATACTATTAAAACAAAATCATTCTTTCACATGTCATTCAACTAGAGTAGTTAACTAAGATGCCAACTAATACTATTACTTTTTTTATATGGAATTACTAACAAAGTTGCATTTTTTTTAACCAGCTGTGTATTACACGAGCTATATCCTAGTAGTAAAAAAAGAATGAAAGCGGGCTAAGTGTTTTATTAGCTAAGTGAAAATATTTGACTTCGGCGGCTAACACATGACATCTAAGAAAAAAAATCAAGACAACTAAAATAATTTTTTTCTTATCGCACAAGATCTTTTTTTTCTCATTTTTTAAAAACATACGTTTGTTAACCATGTCGTTTATAGTGGTGGGAATTGGCATGTTCGTTTATAGTGGTGGGAATTGGCATGTTGTTAGTATGTTTTTTGATTTTCATTATTAATGAACATTTTCGTTTATTACTTTAGTGTTAGTATCTACATACATAAAATAATTTTAATAAAATAAATAGAGTTCATTCATTAAAAAAACTTCATTGATAACAGAATTCAACTTTATCGGTTAACAAATTCTTTTTAAATGAAAAAAATAGATATGGTGTAGTAAGAAAGTTAAAACCTTTGGTAGGGTGAAAATGGTGTTATATTTTTAATAAGATAACTGCATAGATAAAAGTATTTAGTTTTGACGGCTAATTTACCTGTCTACCTATACTATTAAAACAAAATCATTCTTTCACATGCATTCAACTAGAGTAGCTAACTAGGATGCCAACTAATACTATTATTTTTTATATGGAATTACTAACAAAGTTGCATTTTTTTAACCAGCTGTGTATTACACGAGCTATATCCTAGTAGTAAAAAAAGAATGAAAACGGGTTAAGTGTTTTATTAGCTAAGTGAAAATATTTAACTTCGGCGGCTAACACATGATATCAAAGAAAAAAAATCAACACAACTAAAATAATTTTTTTCTTATCGCACAAGATCTTTTTTTCCTCATTTTTTAAAAACATATGTTTGTTAACATTGTCGTTTATAGTGGTGGGAATTGGCATGTACGTTTATAGTGGTGGGAATTGGCATGTTGTTAGTATGTTTTTTAATTTTCATTATTAATGAACATTTTCGTTTATTACTTTAGTGTTTGTATCTACATACATAAAATAATTTTAATAAAATAAATAGAGTTCATTCATAAAAAAAACTTCATTGATAACAGAATTCAACTTTATCGGTTAACAAATTCTTTTTAAATGAAAAATATAGATATGGTGTAGTAAGAAAATTAAAACCTTTGGTAGGGTGAAAATGGTGTTAAATGTTTAATAAGATAACTGCATAGATAAAAGTATTTAGTTTTGACGGCTAATTTACCTGTCTACCTATACTATTAAAACAAAATCATTCTTTCACATGTCATTCAACTAGAGTAGCTAACTAGGATGCCAACAAATACTATTACTTTTTTGTATGGAATTACTAACAAAGTTGCATTTTTTTAACCAGCTGTGTATTACACGAGCTATATCCTAATAGTAAAAAAAGAATGAAAGCGGGCTAAGTGTTTTATTAGCTAAGTGAAAATATTTAACTTCGGCGGCTAACACATGACATCTAAGAAAAAAAATCAAGACAACTAAAATAATTTTTTTCTTATCGCACAAGATCTTTTTTTCCTAATTTCTTAAAAACATATGTTTGTTAACGCTGTCGTTTATAGTGGTGGGAATTGGCATGTTCGTTTATAGTGGTGGGAATTGGCATGTTGTTAGTATGTTTTTTAATTTTCATTATTAATGAACATTTTCGTTTATTACTTTGGTGTTAGTATCTACATACATAAAATAATTTTAATAAAATAAATAGAGTTCATTCATTAAAAAAACTTCATTGATAACAGAATTCAACTTTATCGGTTAACAAATTCATTTTAAATTATAAAAATAGATATGGTGTAGTAAGAAAGTTAAAACCTTTGGTAGGGTGAAAATTGTGTTATATGTTTAATAAGATAACTACATAGATAAAAGTATTTAGTTTTGACGGCTAATTTACCTGTCTACCTATACTATTAAAACAAAATCATTCTTTCACATGTCATTCAACTAGAGTAGCTAACTAGGATGCCAACTAATACTATTACTTTTTTATATGGAATTACTAACAAAGTTGCATTTTTTTAACCAGCTGTGTATTACACGAGCTATATCCTAGTAGTAAAAAAAGAATGAAAGCGGGCTAAATGTTTTATTAGCTAAGTGAAAATATTTAACTTCGGCGGCTAACACATGACATCTAAGAAAAAAAATCAACACAACTAAAATAATTTTTTTCTTATCGCACAAGATCTTTTTTTCCTCATTTTTTAAAAACATATGTTTGTTAACAATGTCGTTTATAGTGGTGGGAATTGGCATGTTCGTTTATAGTGGTGGGAATTGGCATGTTGTTAGTATGTTTTTTAATTTTCATTATTAATGAACATTTTCGTTTATTACTTTAGTGTTAGTATCTACATACATAAAATAATTTTAATAAAATAAATAGAGTTCATTCTTAAAAAAAACTTCATTGATAACAGAATTCAACTTTATCGGTTAACAAATTCTTTTTAAATGAAAAAAATAGATTTGGTGTAGTAAGAAAGTTAAAACCTTTGGTAGGGTGAAAATGGTGTTATATGTTTAATAAGATAACTGCATAGATAAAAGTATTTAGTTTTGACGGCTAATTTACCTGTCTACCTATACTATTAATACAAAATCATTCTTTCACATGTCATTCAACTAGAGTAGTTAACTAGGATGCCAACTAATACTATTACTTTTTAATATGGAATTACTAACAAAGTTGCATTTTTTTAACCAGCTGTGTATTACACGAGCTATATCCTAGTAGTAAAAAAAGAATGAAAGCGGGCTAAGTGTTTTATTAGCTAAGTGAAAATATTTAACTTCGGCGGCTAACACATGACATCTAAGAAAAAAAATCAAGACAACTAAAATAATTTTTTTCTTATCGCACAAGATCTTTTTTTCCTCATTTCTTAAAAACATATGTTTGTTAACACTGTCGTTTATAGTTGTGGGAATTGGCATGTTCGTTTATAGTGGTGGGAATTGGCATGTTGTTAGTATGTTTTTTAATTTTCATTATTAATGAACATTTTCGTTTATTACTTTAGTGTTAGTATCTACATACATAAAATAATTTTAATAAAATAAATAGAGTTCATTCATAAAAAAAACTTCATTGATAACAGAATTCAACTTTATCGGTTAACAAATTCTTTTTAAATGAAAAAATAGATATGGTGTAGTAAGAAAGTTAAAACCTTTGGTAGGGTGAAAATGGTGTTATATGTTTAATAAGATAACTGCATAGATAAAAGTATTTAGTTTTGACGGCTAATTTACCTGTCTACCTATACTATTAAAACAAAATCATTCTTTCACATGTCATTCAACTAGAGTAGCTAACTAGGATGCCAACTAATACTATTATTTTTTATATGGAATTACTAACAAAGTTGCATTTTTTTAACCAGCTGTGTATTACACGAGCTATATCCTAATAGTAAAAAAAGAATGAAAGCGGGCTTAGTGTTTTATTAGCTAAGTGAAAATATTTAACTTCGGCGGCTAACACATGACATCTAAGAAAAAAAATCAAGACAACTAAAATAATTTTTTTCTTATCGCACAAGATCTTTTTTTCCTCATTTTTTAAAAACATATGTTTGTTAACAATGTCGTTTATAGTGGTGGGAATTGGCATGTTCGTTTATAGTGGTGGGAATTGGCACGTTCGTTTATAGTGGTGGGAATTGGCATGTTGTTAGTATGTTTTTTAATTTTCATTATTAATGAACATTTTCGTTTATTACTTTAGTGTTAGTATCTACATACATAAAATAATTTTAATAAAATAAATAGAGTTCATTCATAAAAAAAACTTCATTGATAACAGAATTCAACTTTATCGGTTAACAAATTCTTTTTAAATGAAAAAATAGATATGGTGTAGTAAGAAAGTTAAAACCTTTGGTAGGGTGAAAATGGTGTTATATGTTTAATAAGATAACTGCATAGATAAAAGTATTTAGTTTTGACGGCTAATTTACCTGTCTACCTATACTATTAAAACAAAATCATTCTTTCACATGTCATTCAACTAGAGTAGCTAACTAGGATGCCAACTAATACTATTATTTTTTATATGGAATTACTAACAAAGTTGCATTTTTTTAACCAGCTGTGTATTACACGAGCTATATCCTAGTAGTAAAAAAAGAATGAAAGCGGGCTTAGTGTTTTATTAGCTAAGTGAAAATATTTAACTTCGGTGGCTAACACATGACATCTAAGAAAAAAAATCAACACAACTAAAATAATTTTTTTCTTATCGCACAAGATCTTTTTTTCCTCATTTTTTAAAAACATATGTTTTTTAACATTGTCGTTTATAGTGGTGGGAATTGGCATGTTCGTTTATAGTGGTGGGAATTGGCATGTTGTTAGTATGTTTTTTAATTTTCATTATTAATGAACATTTTCGTTTATTACTTTAGTGTTAGTATCTACATACATAAAATAATTTTAATAAAATAAATAGAGTTCATTCATAAAAAAAACTTCATTGATAACAGAATTCAACTTTATCGGTTAACAAATTCTTTTTAAATGAAAACAATAGATATGGTGTAGTAAGAAAGTTAAAACCTTTGGTAGGGTGATAATGGTGTTATATGTTTAGTAAGATAACTGCATAGATATAAGTATTTAGTTTTGACGGCTAATTTACCTGTCTACCTATACTATTAAAACAAAATCATTCTTTCACATGTCATTCAATTAGAGTAGCTAACTAAGATGCCAACTAATACTATTACTTTTTTTATATGGAATTACTAACAAAGTTGCATTTTTTTAACCAGCTGTGTATTACACGAGCTATATCCTAGTAGTAAAAAAATAATGAAAGCGGGCTAAGTGTTTTATTAGCTAAGTGAAAATATTTAACTTCGGCGGCTAACACATGACATCTAAGATAAAAAATCAAGACAACTAAGAGAGAAATAAAATGTGAGCCGGCTAAATGAAGTTGGCTAAGAGTGAAAAACATGAAAGCCGGCTAATTATTTAATTGGTTTGATACATATTTCAATCTTTTGCGGCTAAAATTAGACGGCTAAAAAAAACCCAGCTAAGTAAAGCTTTAGCTTACAAGCCGAGTTGGAGCCGATTAAGAAAGAATATATGGAGTCGGCTAAGTGAATAGATACATATCCCGAAGCCGGCTAAGAGTCAAGGATGTCGACTATATAACCAGATATCTATGCTAAGTTTATCCGCCTTTGACACATGTCGAATTTTTATAAGCTAAAAGTAGGTGCCTTTTACTTTTCACAAAATTTGTGTCCATAAAGTGGCGACTAAAGCTTAGCCGGCTTCGCTGACATGTCACTTGTTTATTGGACCAAAACTCAATGATTGGAAATATGTATGCTAAATTAGATATGTCTGTTTTGGACAAATTTGGGTTAAACTTATTTATTTGGTAATTAGCCCTTTTTCTAGTCTTAACGATGTGTTTTCGAGTCATTTTTATCAATAAAAAGGAAATTATAACACATAAAAAAACATTAAAGAAAAAAATAAATGTTTAAATAATAAAAAAATAGTAAACATTAAAGGACGCGTTTGTTTCATGGAATGAAATGGAATGGAATTGGAATTGGAATTTGCATAGGATGTGGAATTTGAAGGAATTAGATTTGGAATTTGAATATTCTAATAGGAATTGGAATTAAAATCTAATTATATTCTTAATGTGTTCGTTTGACAAATGAATAGGAATCGTTTTTTTAACAAGGATAACGGCGAAAATATTTTAGTTATTTTAGATTTTTTGTTTTTTATTTATATTTTGCGTTATGATTTTATTATTATTATTCTTTTAATTTTTATTATGAGTTTTCTATTAAGATAAAAAAACCTTTCAAAAAAAAAATATTCAAAAATAATAATAAAAAATTCATAACTCAAAATATAAATAAAAAAATAAAAAAATAAATAAAAAAAACTAAAATGTTTTATTCGTTGTCCTCGTAAAAAAAACTCGAGAAAAGATTCTAATGAATTACATTAAAAATTCCTACATTTTGGAAGGATTTAAAATTCCTTAATTTAAAGGAATTTGAAGGAATTAAATTCCAATTCTAATTCTTTGAACTGAACACACCAAAATGAAATTAAGATTCCAATTCCAACGAAACGAACACGCCATGTCATAGTATTTTAATATTAATTCCTTTGAATTCTCATGAATTCTATGAAACGAACACGCCCTAAAGAATTAAGAGCTTAACTTTATTTATAATTACTTAAGTAAATAAGAAATTTTAAAAGATCATTTAAAGAAAAGGATAACCTTGTTGCAGTTTAGAAGTAAAGACATAAATTGTGTAAAAAAAAATTATTACAGTTTGAAAGTCGTATGATAACTTTAATAAAGTTTAGTGGTAAAAACATAAATTAAAAAGGAATCATATAAGGCCACACTGGCCACTTAAATTGAAGCATATTCATAGCTACTCTTCGTTAGATAAGTTTTTATAAATATAACTTTTCTTTTAAAAAGTGAGTCAAGGAGAAATGAGTTTACATCAATTTTAAATTACACTAAAATTTTTTATATTTTTAATTAAATATTATTTTTTATATTTTTATGAATTATCTTTTCCTTATTCTCAATTCACAACCAATTTAAAAAAGTATCAAAATATTATAGAAGGGTTAATAATAATTTTTTAAAGATACAAAAAAATTATTATATTTTCTTTCTCATATGCTTAAAATACCCTAAATCACTATATATATATATTTTAAAACTCTACTCACATGAAATAGTGGATAAGATGGAATGCTTTAAAAGTTCTTGCCGTAAACGTCATGGACCTCGATTGCTACTCATCCATTAGCATTACTAAAAGACATTTGTTCGTAGTTAGTTGATTTTTTTAGTCTCACATATTCGCGACGAAGAAGTGGATCACTGATCTCAATGGTCCTTATTTATATGATTACAAGAACATAAAAAGTAAATCCAGATATTTTTTATCAATAATTTGTATTTTAAATTTGTACATCTTACATACATACACATATCTTAAATTCTGTACTTTTCACATATATTACGTACATAAAAAAAATCAAACTAATTTAATATGAAATATCTATAATGTATGTATTATTCGTTATGTACTACACATGTGTAAATTATATACGACAATCAGATTAACGTTCTTATATTTAAAAAATAATTTAAATAGAGGAGTGAAAAACAATAACCATAATATGTCTATCCCATTTTCTTTTAAATTTAATTTTTTTTTATAAATAATTAATTTTTTTATGCCTAGATCACTCACACATACAAAGACACACACGCGCACGCACGGACACATATAGACACGCGCACGCATGGACACATACGGTGACGTTTGTTTAAAACCCATAATAAGTTGAGAATTATGAAAACTGCATATACATTTGTACGTAGTGCTTTGGATGTGATACATATGATGGTTCTTTTCACTATGATTATTTTCTATTTCCTATATACAAATGTATTATTTGTTTCTCACCATTCATTATTTCACCATGCTAACATCTAACATATAAAATTTAATAGAAACTATTCGTTAACAACATGTTAGAATTTATTTAACCCGTGTATTAAGAAATAATATTGTATACAATGAAGCTAAAAGCTTTTTGACTTACATGGACCAACTCATCCACAATTAATTGCTAAATTGCCTCACATTGTAAGAGAATAAATACCAATTTGGGGAATTATCTCCGCATTCCCTGGGAAAAAGACTCGTGTCATGCTTCATTACATCATTTCTTATGATCATTGTTAATTATTATTATTAAAGTTGTTCCCCTTAGATTTTAATTTATACTCTACTTTTATTCCTATTTGCTCCCAAATGATGTTATGTAACAATGAAAGATATCATACTGCTCATGCTTCTATGTTCATCTTTCTGCTCTTTTGTCCAAAGCACAGATAGTTACAAAGAAAATGGTGTTGGTGAACCACTAGATGTTATTCTCCACGAACACGCTTTCAAAGCTCTATTATCACAACAACAGCGATACAAAACAGGAACTCTTTACGCAGTCAAGTTGCCTGCTAATTTATCAGGCATGAATGTCTCTTATATTAGATTCCGAAGCAAAACATTGTGGAGAAAAGGAGAAAACTTCAGTAGCTTTCAAATCCCATCAAGAACTCTCCCAATGCCTTTTGTGAAGAGAGTTATCATCATGTATCAAGATTTGGGTAACTTGTCCTCTCAATTTTATATCAATGTTCCAGGGTACGCGCTAGTATCTTCGGTTGTTGGTTTTAGAGTTTATGATGCATCAAATCCTACAAATAAAAATGCCCGAAAGATTGATATTAACACAACTAATGTACCCATATCAGTTCACTTTCCTGACTTGAAGTTTCCTAAAGGTGCTAAATGTGCTTCTTTTGGTGACTCGAATGACAAGTTTTCCCTAAGTGATATGAGTGTTGGACAAGTGTGTTATACTAGAAACTATGGTCGGTTCTCGGTTGTTGTACCGAAAAAGAAGAAAGGGGTAATGAGGGTTTGGTGGGGAGTTGGGGCCGGGTTCATGATGACGGTTTTCGTTAGTTTTGTTGGTATCGTGCTCGTGAAGATCGCGAAAGTGAAGAGATCAGATGAGATGGAAATGCAAATGGAAGAAGGAAGTATAGATCTTGAAACAGTTTGGATTGGTTATAGTAAGATGCCATGTGCAACCGGTACAAGGACTTGTCCAAATCTTGAAAGTCCTTAATGCTAGTTAGTAATTAAAACTTTAAAGATGAATGGTGCCTTTTGTAATTTCTTTTTCTGAATTCTATTTTAACTTTTAATCATCTGTTTTCACAAGTTTGTGTTATTACTTTCCACTAGCGCGCACATAGCATTAAGCCTTACACGTAAGTTATTACACATATATTTGAGCAAAGCATTCTTCCAAGAATTGAATGGTACGACTGCATGTGATTGGACATAAATATAAGAACATTGAAAACAAGAAGATAAAAAATAAAGGGATGAACAACGAAAAAGAAGATTAGACACTACATTTGGGGTCAGCTCAACGAATATGAAGGCCTAAATCAAAACAAGATTTTTTGGTCTTTTCATGACAATTGTTAAGATAAAAAATTGACTATTACAAATTTTTAACTCATAACCTATACTTTAGTAGCAACCAAGCCTATCACCACATCGATACTTTACTTTAAGTTTACTTTACCCATTATAATACATCTATATATAATGTATGGGCCTAAAGCCCTAACTTGTTTTTACTGTCTCACAAGCCACCCCTGACTACATTGATCTTCTTTGATTTGAAAATAATCGACGACTTCTATGTTATAGCCAGTTAGTAGCATCAATCATGGAGTTAGTAGCATCAATCATGGGATCTTGAACAATTCGCACGCATCATTCTTCATATGCAAGTCTGGGAAATCTATTCGATCAAGAAGCTAGGAAAGCTACATCACAAATCGTGTACATGAGAATAGGTCAGACGCAGGCTAAGAAGAGGTGACTGACTTGGGCCGATGAACATTAAACCAAGAAGATTGATCGAGCTGGGCTGGAACAATGTTGAAGTAAAACACCACATAATTCAAAGAAGTCAAGATATAAACAAGGAATATTTTTTTTTGAACGACTAACTAAGTAACGCCAGGTACACCGTACGCGGCCCCCATTGGCTAAAGGTAGCCCGAGCCGGCCACTAGTCCGGACGGACGGAGCCCCTAGCGGTTCACCTATTGAGGGATTCATCGGATAAAACCCGACCCCCACGCCCGCCAAAAGACACTACAGCGAGGAGCTGGTAAAACCGGGTGAGATCAGGGATCGAACCCTAACAAGCCAGGGTCATCCCTCATATCTCCCATATAAATTGGTAACAAGGAATATTAATATGAGAACCAAATGAAAGGTTTGATATTAAATTAAGGTAAATTTTAAAATACAAATGAGAGACAAATGAGAAGTGTGAGAACGACTATAATAAGAAAAAGGGAAAATTACCAAAATAGACATCTTTAACCAAAATTTTATCAAAATAGACATGCCTATTTTAGCACACATCTCTCTAATCATTGGTTTTTTGACCAATAAACAACTGACACGTTATCGAAACCAGCTAAGGCGGCTAAGCCTTAGCCGCCACTTTAGCCAATAAAAATTCGACACGTGTCAAAGGCGGCTAAACTTAGCCTACATCTGTGGTTATTTAGCCGGCATCTTTGACTCTTAGCCGGCTTTGGGATACATGTCTATTTACTTAGCCGGCTCCAAATATTCATTTCGTAGCCGGCTCTAACTCGGCTTGTAGGCTAAGGCTTCACTTAGCCGTATTCTTTTTTTCATTTAGCCATCAAAATTGAATATTTTACCAATCTTACCAGTCTATTAAATATTTAGCCGGCTTCACTTAGCCGTCTTTTTAGCCGGTGTAAATTTAGCCCCCAAAATTAAATATTTTTACCTACTCAATTAATTATTTAGCCGGTTTCGCCTAGCCGTCATGTAACATCCTACTTTTGGTTATAATAATCAAATGACTTTCGTCTATTTTATGGTGGGTCGTTATCGGTTTAGATAAATAGAATATGAGTTGGACTTGTGTTGGTTAAATGAAGAGGAGTTATGGACTTGGGTTAGAAGAAAGGAGGAAAGACCATGGGCTTAAGCCCATGATCCATATATATATAAACCATAATCACCACTTAATTCCTCATTTACACATATTTCATACACCATCCAAAACACACACTTAAGCCTTCTCTCTAATCCTCTCCTTATCCTAGCCGAAATCAAGAAGAAAACCGAACACCGACCCGAGGTAATAATAGTATGATGTTGTATGAACCTAAACCCGTTAGATATGGTCACGAAACGACGATCCGACACCGTTAAACCATTTAAGTCACGAGATCCGGATGGAATCGGGTATAAACCGAACCTAAGATGAGCTTAGGGATCACCCTAGCTCAGATCTGGATCGAACGGGGCGAAAAACGGTGAAAAACGAGTAAAAACTCGTTTTTTCCGGCGAAACCGCGTTTTTTCTGGCGACGGCGCCGGAAATGGTACGAGGTTAAGAGGAATGTTAGAGAATGTCCTGACATTCTCTGACCTAACCCTAATTCGTTAACGGAGAGTTAACGAACTAGGGGTAATTCGTCTGATGATTTGTTAAAGGAAGCCTAACGAACTAGACCCGGTTCGTGTTCAAATTCGTTACGGATAAGATAACGAACTAATTCCCAGTTCGCTTTGACCATTCGTTAAAAGATATAAGGAATTAGAAGGTCCAGTTTGCTACATGGACTGGTTCGTTATATGGACTGATTCGTCAAAGGACCAGTTCGTTAGAGGGTCCAAATCCTTATAAGGACCAGTTCGTTATGATAACCCAATTCGTTAAGAACCAAGTAACGAGCTAGAAGTTTGATAGAATGACTAAACAGTCCCTGGACTTGAGAAGAATGGTTTAATTACAAAGAAACCCTCGAACTTTATAAGTTAGCGAATTAGAAAAAAAATTAAAATCCTAATGGAAAATGTGTTAAGACAGATAATAAAAATAAAATTTTTCCAAGCTGACCTGTCAGCTTAACCCCAGCTAGGGGCTCTGCCCCTTGGACCCCTCTAGGGGCTGCCGCCCCTAGAACCCTGCTGCCAAAGGCGCTGGCCCTGGACCCCCGTTCGTTGTGGGTTACATAAAGATAGAAATACGATATGAGTAGTAGTAGTTAATTAATACATGTAATCATTATACAGTTAGCCGTGCACAACTCAAGAAAGGAATAACTATTAACGGTGAACGTAACCGCATTAAAGTGAGTTCTAGCCCCATTCCTTGTTATGTTTTCGGGGCTGTGTGCATACTCGATGTGATTAGTTAATAATCTTATCCTAAGAGATAAGTGTATGCCATATATGTATTATGTGAAAGATGTGAATGATTGGTTGTCGGTGCGTGAACGATCTTCGGATATTGCACGTATTGGCAAGTTATGATTATGGATATAATGTTGTGTATAATGTATGAATGATATGTACGTATGTTATGAATGAATGTAAGAGATAGCCAGGTATAGAAGAAAGGGACTGAGCCCTAATAATACTCAAGGCAGAAAGGGACTGAGCCCTAATAATACTCAAGGCAGAAAAAGGGACCGAGCCCTAATAATACTTGAGGAAGTAAGGCGTAATGCTATTTAAAAGGTATAAGTATGTAAAGTATTTATAGACGCAAAGTATGTATAAGAAAGAATAAAAGAAAGAATGAAAGAAAGAATGTATATTTATTTATATATGTACGAAAGAAAGATGAGCATGTTAAGAATATAATATGTATCTTCGGATACGTATGTATAAGTAGGTGAAAGTATTGTATATTACCTGATTACCTAGAACTCACTCAGCGTAGCTGAATTTTAGTATGCACGCAGGTGAGTAGAATGAGACAGCTGGCTTGAGCGAAGGCACATGGCAGAAGAATAAGAGTCTGGCATCTGAAGACTTAAGACATTTATGTTTAATGTTATGATATTTTGAAAGACAAGAATGTTTATTTTAAGACAAGTCATGGATTTATATGTAATATTTTATGAATGTTTTAATGTTCCGCGAATGTTTTAATTAACTCTGATGTTCAGAAACTGTGTTTATGAGTAAATCCAACGCCCAAATGTGAGGCACCGGTAACGGGGCCTTACACGTCAATTTTTTTCTCCTAGCCGACATTTTTAGCCATCAGAAATAAATACATTTAACTTCCCAAATTTAATTTTTCACCAACCATTTTTATAAAACTATACAAACATCTTCACTCCATCTTATAAACCATTTTCACCCTATCAAACTTTTTACTTTCTTATCACATAAGATTCTCATTTAAAAAAAATATGTTTGTTAACGTCGTCGTTTACTCAGATCAGATTGTAGGCTTTACTTTGTAAGAATAATATATAATAATATATATTTATATATGGCCATTATAATCATTTATATTATAATAGATCAAAATATTAATCATACCTTATTATATATTAGTATGGTAATTGTTGATGGGCCATATTACCTTTTATTAACTAATAAAGGGTTTCCCCTTGAGTGTATATATATAGAGAGAATAATAACATCATAACCTAATCTCACACACATACAATTTTGTGTGCCTCCTCTCTCCTAAACCGGGTTCCTCTCAAGAACCCTAATACCATCCTTTTAACAATACATCCTAAAGGGGAACTCGATCAACCTGACAACTTTGTCGTCTACATCCTTCTCTGATGCGGTTAGTACTATCCATGCTACAACAGGTACACATATAATTATAGGTTTATCATATTATTCATGTTTTTCATTATCACCATGAGGAATTGATCAACATGTGGTATCAGAGTGATGTTGTTTAATCGATTCATCATGGTATTCCATTAAATCAGGATTTAAACCGGAAAACTTGAATCTAAAGTCGTGATAAAACCTAATTTTGATTTTATTGTGCTTGTACTCATTAAAATCAGTTTATAAATAAACTGTTTAAATATTTTAGAACCCGATTTCACATTAAAAACCTGTTAAAAATTTATGGTTTTTAGGTGATGTTCTTCGTGTTCATCAAGGGTTTTTCGAAAATAATACATATTTTGGTTAAATTTTAAATTATGATTGTGTTTTTCCTAAAATAATTGAAAAACAAATCTTCAAAGATTTTTTGAAATCTGAATAATTATTGAGAATATAAATTTCAAAATTAAAAAAATCTTGGAGATAAAATTAATCTCTAACAATTTGAACCAAAATATTATTACCTTAAATAATTTTTGGATTTTAATGCTTACGGAAATCTCGGTCAAACTAAGATTTCATCAAAACCGAAATCCCATTAAAACCGAGATCCCATTAAAAACCGAAAACTTATTAAAAACCGAAAACCCAATATAAATCAAGAACTCATAATTTGAACGAAACTCATTACCAGAATCGAGAACTCATTACAAAACCGAAAACAAAAACTTTTCTAATCTAAAAAGGTTATTATTAACTAATTAAATGTTTTGTAAATATTTAAAACTTAAAAACATTTTACAAAACATAAAAGCTTTACTTGAATGAATTTTGATGTGTCACTTCTGTCCAAAGGTGATGTGTTACATCTACTCCTCATTCAAGTCTAATTACAAAGCGTTGTTAATTTTGCTTACATGATTTAAATGTCTCATTTCTGCCCAAAGGTGATGCGTTACATTTTAATCTAGCAAAACTAGCCCGTGCATAATTAAAATAATTGTCTCACTTCTGCCCAAAGGTGATGTGTTACAATTGTTTTGCACACATACTTAAATAAATTTTAATTCGGCCCAAAGGTGATTTATTTTTTGTTTAAGTAGAACTTTTAATTATAGTCTATTTATTTTATGTTAATAATAGACATATCACATTTTCAATAAAATATAATGATCCTCACATTAATGATCCTTTATTAATCTAATGATCATAAATTTAATCTGTATTATTTAATATCCAATAACATAACTCACTATAATTTTCTTCTATAAATAACTATCTCATCCAAATCATTCACTCTAATATTAAAACATACGTTTAAAGAGTTTCAATAATATTTAGCTCTTCTCAGTTTTAATTATCTTTTAAGACATGATATGACTATCCTACTGCTCTTTCTAATAACAATCTTTTATTAAAAGCTAGATCATAACAAATGGGATGAGTCAATCATAATGTGTTTTATGATAATGATAATCAAGAACTTATTTAAATAAATGTTATCACTAGAGTTATTCTAGATTTAGTTTTTCCTAAGCCTAATAAAAATAACTTCTAAGATGCATGCATTTCTTCTAAATTCTAACTATAAGGTTAAATAGCATTACTAAATACATCATATTGTACAATACATGACCCATAAAATTAAGGGCTCACATATGAAAATAAGTACAATTTTCTAGTACATTCCATTCTAAAATTTTCAATAGTACAATTTGGTGTCTTAAGAATCAACTATAACACTCAGAAATACCAAAGGAAAATGAGTGTGTTGATCAGCAACATATATACAAGAAAAGAAACGTCCGATACTGGAAAATAAGATGTTATTCAACTCACTACCACTAAAACCTAAAAGAGGATAATTCTAAGGTTCATAGATAAAATACAAGTATTACTTTCAGCTTTAAGTTCTCTAAGGAGAAGTCTTATTGCAAAAATATGTCATTAGATTAGGCATAAGCAACAAGATTATTCATAATTCAAAAGAACAACATGCTAAAACTGATAGTTGTATATTAATGATATTTAAGTCTGCTAATCCTAATATTCCAATTAACACATTATATGTTGAGTTTAGTTCTATAACTTTCTTTACCGATATCAACAAATAGCTAACATGAGTGTCAGTGACAAAATATAAATGTTAAGGCTATTATAACCATAACACACTGTTTTCTAATTATTCTTTATGATACCTTAGATATTCTGGAGATTAATCAGAATTCAGTATCAATACTTAAGCCACATTATGACAGTTGTGAGGTTTGCATAGCCAACATAAAGTCACTCTTACCTTAAAATCTCATATTATTTGTTATCAATATCTGGATTGAAACATTTATAAAATAGAATAGATGATACTACGTACTTTCACAACTTTTGTTTCATGCAAATAAGAATTTAACAAAAGACAAATGAGACTTACAAAATTCATTCATTAAAACCAAATTTCATGAGAAATCATGGCATAGTTGATGAGGGTGAATTTTATCTAATATCATTCTTAGTGATTTTAATCATGTGTTAGATGCCCTAAACATTACTTGGCTTAAGGAGTAAGTATGAGTCCATCTTAAGTTATATTTTACTGACATTCATGGAACTTATTTAAAACAAAATATTCAGACATAATTCTTTTATAATTTAAAAAGCTATTTACTTGTATCTAATCTGACTTCTATGGTTCATGGTTTTTAAAGAGATCCGTTCATATATACATAATACGATTTCTTCTAAATATGTCCCTAAGTTTATTATGACATCTGAACGTTAATGAAATTAGATCAAGTCTAACATATATATGAAAAATTCCCACATCACATACATCATTGAAACTCCTTATGTAGTTTTTCTAGAGATATTAAAGATAAGTGGGAGCCTTAAGTGTCTCAATCATAACTTACAAGATTTGCAAGAGGTGGGGGGGTGAAAACTTTATATTATTGTTAGGGCCCAAATTTTATAGTCGGATCTACGGTTAGCTCAGGATCCTAAATATGCTCGGGATCCCGAATATGTTCAGGATTCTCAGATAAGATTAGTATCCTGAGTATTATTGCTAATAAATAGATATTTCTATCTTGGTGTTGATTTATAATTGCAGATATTAATTGTTGATTTACTCCATCCGAAATACACGGTTGGTGGTTACATAAAACATGTGGAATGAGTTATATCCGCTAGCATTAAGGGCCAAGTAATGGTTAATGATTAACCATTGACTATTATCCTGAAATCTCGCACTTATAGTTAATATTAGCATGTGTGGGACCATGTTTGGTGAGTAACTCCCAAAAGAATCAGTCAAAGATGTGAGAGACCAAGTCCAACATATAACTTCGCATTTAAAGCCATTAAACCACGTAATTAAAGCATGAAACGTTTTTCATTAAAGACAAGGGCGGATTTCCCGGGATAACAGTTGTAATCTTTTCTTATAAATACGAGCTGATAATATCATTAGAGCACACACATTCACTCACCTAGCTACTAGTATACTCTGTAACACTTAGCATTCGATCACTTATCAGCTCCTTTGCTTGTAATCACCTATTTTCGTTATTAATAAAGTCGACGGTGATAGTTTTCACCGTCCGGGGGTTTTTTGTGCCGGAGATTACCATAATCATATACGGAATCGACCAAAAATTACGTTCTTAATCTTTGACCGAAGCATTTCGACCAAAGATTACGTTGTTAATTCTTGACCGACGTAAGATTATTGTGATCAAGGGTTTTTTCCCTCGTAATCATATCGTTGTGTTCGATCTTATCATCAACAAGCACTTCACCTCACGCACTAATTTGATCCAAAATTGCTTTGTCAATTTTTGACCGAAACAATTTGGCGCTCACCGTGGGAAAAACGGTGCTTTGATCATTATTCACTCTCAAACTAAACCCTACTCTCAATATACACAACATGTCTTCCCAACCAAAGATTGTATCTTCTTCTGCCGCAGCCTCAGATTCCTCAGCGAGGCCGCCTATGCCTCTCCCTCCTGCTGGTGGTATCCCGAAGAAACCTGACAACGTCCAGAAGAAACCTGCTACTCCTGTATTCTCAGGTTCGAGGCCATCTCCCCAGGATCCCGTCGTGGTGTCCAACAACGACCTTCTGTCTTTGTACAGACGACTACAGGAACAGATGGATCGCCAGAACAAGACCAACCAGATGCTCGTGAGGGAACTAGAAGATTTCAAGAAAGCCAAGAAGCCGGCGGAAGAATTCACACCACTAATCCCGAGATCTCTGGATTTCACTTCTCCAGGATCCTCAGGACTGGTGCATCCAGAGCCGACCACGGCGTACAACTCTGGACCCCCATCTTTCCAGCATTTGGGGTCTGCGGGATTGCACTTATCTGGATCTCAAGGATACCCGTATGCGTCATCTGTTGGGCCTTTTCAACATGCAGGATCCTCAGGATTGTCACAGCCGGGAGGACCCTCCGGATTGTTCCAACAGTCTGGATCCTCAAGATTGTTCCAGCAGTCTGGATCCTCAGGATTGTTTCAACAGTTCGAATCCTCAGGATTGTTCCATCAGGCTGGTCCTTATCAGCAGGCGGTATCTTCAGGATTAACTCAAGCTCAGCAGCCCTCAGGATCCTCTGATGTGCATCAGGGAGACTTTATCCCGATGCAGGCCAATGCTCCGACTGCTCCGCTTACCAACCCTGAAAATACTATGTTTGGGAATATGAGCTACAACGCCCAGACCGCTCCTCAGAATGTTATCAGGGTAACTCTTTCAATACGATTCCATTTAATGCTAATCAAGGATTTGTGCAGGATGCAAGCATAAGTTCAAGTTTAGCTCGAGAATTGCAGAAGCTTAAGGACATGATATCGAATGTCCCCGGCGTAATCCGTCCCATAGCTGAAGTTCCCACTGATAGTCACAGGATATCCCGGTTTGTGCCATCAATTAGCGACGTACAGATCCCAAAACGGTTTCAAAACCCGAATATGAAATTATATGATGGCTCAACGGATCCTGTGGAACACGTCGCACAATATAGAGAACGTATGGAGATCAATCTAATCCCTATGGAAATCAAAGAGGCATGTCTTTGCAAAGGGTTTGGGTCTACCTTGACCGGAGTAGCCATGAAATGGCTACTGAGTATTCCTCCTAACACTATCAATTCTTTTTCTCATTTAGTTAACATATTTAATAACCAGTTTTCTTGCAGTAGAACTTTTGAGAAAATGACAGGTGATCTTTATAGGGTTACCCAGAATCCTGGGGAATCCTTGAGAGAGTTTATTACCAGGTTTAGTAAGGAGTCGCTGGAAATTCCGATTCTAAACCTAGCTTCAGCAGTGGAAGCTCTCAAGTTGGGGTTAGAAAAAGGCTCCACTTTCTATGATGATCTCATTATGATGCCATGCAGGTCATTAGACGAAGCAAAAAGCAGAGCTCTGAGGTTTATCAGGCTAGAATACGACAAGAAAAACTCCAAGGTCGATATCCCGAAGTATGATAAGACGAACAGGAAATTCGAATCCCCGGGAAAATCATATCGAGCAAAGCCTTACTACAAGCCTGATAACCCCAAGATTAATGCAGTAGATGAGGAAAATGATGAAGATTATCCTAAGATCTCTGAATATTGTTTTTATGTTGATATTGGTGGATTAATGTGTGCCATACATGATTTAGGTGAGAAAGCCAGGTGGCCAAGGAAAGTGGAGAGACCAAGAGCCTGGAAAGACAAATCAAAATGGTGTGCCTTCCACGAAGACTTTGGGCACTTGACTGATGATTGCATTGCACTCAGAAGGGAGATCAGCTATCTTCTCAGCAAGGGCCACTTGAAAGAGCTACTTGGCAAGAAAAGGGAAGAGAGCAGGATCCCGAGAAAATTCCTGAAAAGCCAACTCCTCCACCAACGGATGCAAGAACAATCATGTTCATATCCAGAGGATCCGACATCTGTGGAACCTCCTATTCTGCTGCAAAGAGAAATGCTAACCAACGAAAGTTAGAAGTGGCTGATAGGCCAACAAAGACATCTATTCTCACTCAAGAGAGGATTATATCCTTCGATGAAAGTGATAGAGTCGATGTTCAGGATCCTCATCATGATAGTTTGGTAATAACTTTATA
Source organism: Bidens hawaiensis (assembly GCF_021521415.1). Taxonomy (NCBI): domain Eukaryota; kingdom Viridiplantae; phylum Streptophyta; class Magnoliopsida; order Asterales; family Asteraceae; genus Bidens; species Bidens hawaiensis. Next base: position 152,244 of record NW_027496310.1, read on the forward strand.
TGTGGCTAACCATTATGTTCGCAGGATCCTTATAGATGGCGGAAGCTCTGTCAACATTATTCAATTAGACGTGCTGAAAAAGATGAATATTCCTGGGGATGAGATCATCCCCAGCTCCTCAGTATTGGTTGGATTAAGTGGAGAAACTAAGAACACTATTGGGGAGATTAAACTCCCAATATATGTCGAAGGGGTAAATAAAATGCAAAAATTTTGTGTTATTGACTGTTTATCTTGTTGCAATATTATATTAGGCAGGCCCTGGATACACGAGATGAAAGCAGTTCCCTCCACTTATCACCAATGTGTGAAACTCCCAAGTCCGTGGGGGGTTATCAAAATCATCAGTGACCAACAAGACGCAAAGAATTGCTACACCTCTTCCATGAAGTGTACTGCCAAACCCCAACAGGCTTAGCAATTACAGAAGCCAGCACGAGGCATAATGGAGGCCAGGGAAAAAGAAATTAAAGAAGTACCTCTTTATCCCGAGGATCCTGAAGTCAAAGTGCTGATAGGAACTAACATTCCTGAGGATACTGAGTCAAAATTGCTCGATTTCCTCAAATCAAGGTTGTCAACATTTGCATGGAAACATGAAGATATGACAGGTATTTCCAAAGATATTATAACACATAAACTTGGAATTGATAATTCTTTCAGGCCAATCCATCAAAAAAGAAGAAAATTTGCACCTGAAAGAAACATAATTATTCAAGAAGAAGTAGAAAGACTCTTGAAGGCAAAAATGATTAGGGAAGTTCAATATCTCCGATGGTTAGCAGATGTTGTGGTTGTACAGAAAAAGAATGGCAAATGGAGAGTTTGTGTAGATTTCACATACTTGAATAAGGCTTGTCCTAAAGATCCATTCCCTCTACCACACATTGATTCGATGGTAGACGCTACAGTCGGCCACGAGATGCTGACATTTATGGACGCATCCTCAGGATTTCAGCAAATCCAGATGGAGCCCTCAGATCAGGAAGATACTGCCTTCATGACTCCCATACGTATTTATTGTTATATTTCTATGCCCTTTGGACTTAGAAATGCAGGTGCAACCTATCAGAGGTTAGTTAACATGATGTTTAAAGAGCAACTGGGGGACACGATGGAGGTCTATATTGATAATATGGTGGTGAAGTCCAAGAAAGCTAAGGATCACCTCCAAGATCTCAAGACCGCATTCGATATCCTCGACAAATATAACATGAAGCTGAACCCTTCAATGCCATTTCGGAGTGAAGGCTGGCAAATTCTTAGGATACATGGTCACCAAAAGGGGGATAGAGGCGAGTCCGGAGCAAATACAAGCTATCCTGAACCTGAAATCCCCAGCATCAGTCAAGGATGTTCAAAGGCTAACTGGCAGGATAGCGGCACTCAATATATTCATATCCAAATCCTCAGAAAAGTACAAAGAATTTTATGATATCCTGAGGAAAAACAAAAGGTTCGAGTGGACCAGTAAGCACGAGGAAGCTTTAGCATCCTTAAAAGCTTATCTTTCTACTGCTCCTCTACTGGTAAACCCGAAGAAGGTGAATCTCTATCTCTATATCTAGCTGTATCAAATAATGCTATAAGTATTGTTTTGGCTAAGGATCTCAAAGGTCAACAACATCCCATATATTATGTAAGTAAAAGTCTTTTGGATGCTGAAACCAGGTATTCTTATCTTGAGAAATTAATTTTAGCACTTATTATGGCATCTACTAAACTTAGACACTATTTTGAAACTCACCCTATATGTGTTAAAACTAATTATCCTATTAAGTCTGTTTTGAGAAAACCAGAAATGTCAGGTAGAATGGAAAAATGGGCGGTAAAGCTAAGTGCATATGATATAACATATGAACCTAGGACTGCCATCAAATCCCAGGCATTAGCAGACTTTGTGGCTGATTTCACCAGTGAACTTAAAGAAAAGGCAGACTTGGAAGTCCAACAACTTGATAAAACCAAAGATAAGTGGACTCTATACACTGATGGTTTTTCAAATGTTAGAGGAACAGGTCTCGGGATTCTGTTGATATCGCCACATGGGGACATTATACCTCAATCCATATCCTACGGATTTCAAGCCACAAATAATGAGGCAGAATATGAAGCTTTGATAGCAGGATTACAACTAGCAATCGACATGAAAATCAGGTTTATTCAAGTACATGTTGATTCATTTTTATTAACTAATCATTTTAATGGTTCTTAAACTGTTAGAGGAGCATCCTAAACAATGGTCTTGTTGCAAAAATAAGATGGTCTAGACATTATCCAGGAGATATATTCAGGATGGAGTCATCCCAAAGCATGAAAACCCAAGAGCTTTTCACGCAAATAAGCTCAAGAAGTTCTTCAGGATATCCATGAAGGAGATTGTGGGAATCACACTGGGGGCAGAGCACTATTCTCCAAAATCTTGAGGACAGGATATTTCTGGCCGACAATGAAGAGGGACGGTATGAATTATTCTCAGAAATGTGATGCATGCCAGAGACACAGCAACATTTTGCACCAGCCAGCAGAACCATTATATCCTATTATATCCCCTTGGCCTTTCATGAAGTGGGGAATGGATATTGTGGGGAAACTACCAAGAGCCCCAGGAGGAAAAGTCTTTATGTTGGCTATGACGGATTATTTCTCGAAGTGGATCGAAGCGGAAGCCTTTGTTCAAGTCAGAGAGAAAGAAGTTATCTCATTCAACAAGCGCAATATCCTGACAAGATTTGGGATTCCGGCAGAGATAGTGTGTGACAATGGCTCGCAATTCATCGGCAAGAGAACAACTAACTTCTGTGCCAGTTGGGGAATCAAGATGATCACATCAACACCTGTCCACCCTCAGGCTAATGGACAGGCTGAATCAAGCAACAAAATCATTATCAATAACCTGAAGAAAAAGTTGGGGTCTAAGAAAGGAAAGTGGGCCGAGGAACTACCTTTTGTTCTTTGGGCAGATAGAACCACTTCAAAGAATGCTACGGGTCAGACTCCTTTCTTATTAGTATTTGGAGCTGAAACAGTTATCCCCACAGAGATGGTTATCCCGACGGCTAGAGTCAGTCATCAAAATCCCGAAGATATTACTCGAAGTCTACTTGAAGATCTAGATGCAGTAGAAGAACTTCGGATTTGGCAAAGATCAGAATGGCTTTTTATCAACATAAGATAGCAAAGTCCTACAACAAGAATATCAGAGTTCGAAGGTTTCAAGAAGGGGATTTGGTTCTCCGAAAAGCTTTTCAAAATACTATCAATCCTACAGATAGTAAGCTCGCACCAAAGTGGGAAGGTCCTTACTTGATCGATTCGGAAGCAGGAAAGGGGGCATACAAATTATCTACTTTGGATGGTGACTTACTACCTAGGGCTTGGAATGCTATACACCTCAAAAAATATTTCATGTAAGACTTCTATCCCAAGGATAACTGTTATAATAAACAGTCAAGGTATGTACTTGAACTTATACTTTTATTCATTTTTAATATTCTTATTCTTCAAACAAGGAACTGACTTAAGCATCAGAGGGGTGTTAGCAAGGCTAACACCCACCCCTCACTTAGAGTTAACTGTTTTGTAGATATGAGGAAATGAAGTTAACTCTGGCCTTCGTCGCCAGTTTCTAAAGGCCTCGTTGCCAGCTTATTCTTAAGGTATAAGGGGTTTTCACCTCTTGTAAGGCTTGAGGGATTTTCATCTCTTCTTAAGGCACCCGTAGCGCACGTTTATTCAACCTTAGTTCGAGAGGCGGGGCCAGCACATGAAATATAGTGACTTGTTACCTCGTTATCCTCGGCTATTGGTTTGAATCTCGAGGTTTAAGGGATTTTCATCTCTTCTTAAAGTCGCCTGTAGCGCATGATTTATTTGGCCTTAGTTCGAGAGGCGGGGCCATCACATGAAATATAGTGACTTGTTACCTCGTTATCCTCGGCTATTGGTTTGAATCTCAAGTTTATGCTAGACGTACCATAATCTAAGGTTTAGGAGATTTTCATCTCTTCTAAAGGGCCTCGTCGCCAGTTCATTCCTAAGGTTTAAGAGATTTTCATCTCTTCTAAAAGGCATTGTCGCAAGTTCGTTCTAATGGTTTAAGAGATTTTTCATCTCTTCTAAAGAGCCTTGTCGCCAGAATTTCTAAAATTATTTTTAGGGTAATGCTGATATTACAATTTCATCGCTATATCCCTAGGATTAGAGGAGCATCCTAAACAATGGTCTTGTTGCAAAAATAAGATGGTCTGGACATTATCCAGGTTAATTGATATGCGGTTCTGGTATGATTTACTATTTGTGAATATTCTATCTTTTGTATTAATTACAAGATAAAGTTTATGACTTGGTATTGGTTTATTGGCTAAAACTTAAGTTATTACTAAGAAATTTTTTAACAAACTTAAACTTTTCTCTAATAACGGAAACAGGAATTTCGAAGGACTAATCTATTCTCGTAATAATGTCAACTTTAGTCGGTGCTAAATCATAAAATTTTGGTGCTACATGGAAAACAGTTTATCATTAGAAAATTTAACAGCTGAAATTGGTAAAAACAGCTGTCAAATTTTGGAGACAATTGTTAGGGCCCAAATTTTATAGTCGGATCTGTGGTCAGCTCAGGATCCTAAATATGCTCGGGATCCCGAATATGTTCAGGATTCTCAGATAAAATTAGTATCCTGAGTATTATTGCTAATAAATAGATATTTCTCTCTTGGTGTTGATTTATAATTGCAGATATTAATTGTTGATTTACTCCATCCGAAATACACGGTTGGTGGTTACATAAAACGTGTGGAATGAGTTATAACCGTTAGCATTAAGGGCCAAGTAATGGTTAATGATTAACCATTGACTATTATCCTGAAATCTCGCACTTATAGTTAATATTAGCATGTGTGGGACCATGTTTGGTGAGTAACTCCCAAAAGAATCAGTCAAAGATGTGAGAGACCAAGTCCAACATATAACTTCGCATTTAAAGCCATTAAACCACGTAATTAAAGCATGAAACGTTTTTCATTTAAGACAAGGGCAGATTTCCCGGGATAACAGTTGTAATCTTTTCTTATAAATGCGAGCTGATAATATCATTAGAGCACACACATTCACTCACCTAGCTACTAGTATACTCTGTAACACTTAGCATTCGATCACTTATCAGCTCCTTTGCTTGTAATCACCTATTTTCGTTATTAATAAAGTCGACGGTGATAGTTTTCACCGTCCGGGGGTTTTTTGTGCCGGAGATTACCATAATCATATACGGAATCGACCAAAAATTACGTTCTTAATCTTTGACCGAAGCATTTCGACCAAAGATTACGTTGTTAATTCTTGACCAACGTAAGATTATTGTGATCAAGGGTTTTTTCCCTCGTAATCATATCGTTGTGTTCGATCTTATCATCAACAAGCACTTCACCTCACGCACTAATTTGATCAAAAATTGCTTTGTCAATTTTTGACCGAAACAATTATCTCAATTAAACCTCTTGTACAAGACACTGCTCCATCACAACACTATTCTATGAAAACTTATCTCTTTAGAATTTACAGTTACTCTTACAAAAGTTTCATTGTTGCTTAAAGTGGACAAATTCAGATTTCTTACTAAACTAATCCTCAACAAGAGAAACTCCAACAACTTATATTATTAACTTGTTTTTCTGTTAGAATCTATTGGTCTATAAATATTGACCCTAAGCATGCTAATTTCCTAAAGGTTTCTTAGGTCAATGGGAGCAGTAAAAGTCCTTAATAATGACTTGGCCAAAGTACAAGATGCAGAGGAAAGAGAGTCATTAAATTTTACTCCAAAATTTACCTCCAATTACACCTCTTGTACACCATACTATACCAACTCTTACACACTTAGAATCCTGAAAATGATAGCAAACTAACCAAGAGCTAATCCTTAAAATCGAGACTTTTAAAATTACCCAATAATCAACTCAAGAGGCCATCTAGGTTTTAAAACCTACTAAAATTGATGATTATGTAACCTCCCTAATTACTAAAGTTGAAATGGATGTTGGAATGTTTAATGACCATACCCCTTATAATTAAACCATTAGCATCAATCATAATTGACTTCATAAGTCAGGCTAACGTTTTGAGATTTCCTTGAATCACCTAAGAGTGTTCATAACTAAACTAAATTCCAATACGAAACGTTAAGACAGTAAGAAGCACGATTGATTGTTAAAGGTTATATTCAAGGATAAACCAATTATCAATGAATCTTTTTACCTATATTACAAAAGATTTCTTTAAGGATCATTATTGTTCTAGTAACTTATAAAAGTTAAGAGCTACATTAGATGAACATTAAAGCAACTTTCCCTAACAATCGGCTTATATATTTATATGTTCATAACACAACCTAAAAGTTATAAATTGAAGGTTAAAGAACACTTAGTCTATAAGTCAATAAAATCCATATATGGGTTAATGCAAACATCAAAATGTGATGAAATCTTTATACAATCATTTTCATCAAAAACCTAGTGGATTAATGTACCTACCTCAAGTTGTGTGGGAGCAACTAAAAAAAACTTGTCCTTATATAGATGACATTTTTCTAACAAGTATATTTTACATATGTCAAAACATTGTTCGTACATACTTTGATGTGATAGATCTCAGAGATATCCCTTACATAATAGATATCATAACATTCTGAGATAGACCCAAAGGGACGTTAGTTTTGTTCTATAAGTTTTATCTTAAATGGGCCCTTACACATGTAACAAACAATATTGCTCTATTTAGAGGATAATAGTATCATTGGATTATTACCTTATGCTTCATTAAGTAGAAGCCTTATGTAGGTTCAAGTCTATACTCGTTCAGATATTACTCAAAATTGCAACACACTAGATATGTCTAGATTAATGTGAAACATCTAAAAGAGTATTAAAAATATATTTAAAAGAAACGAAAGACTATAAATTAGAAGAAGAAGTGAGAATTCAAACCGGTAGATTACTCCAAACTTTGTCATATTCAGAGATAAGAAAACGTAATTTTCGTGATAAATTCTTATGTCAGTAGATGAATCCATCTCATGGAGGAGTCATAATAAACTGATAACAACGACCTGAGTCATAACGACATAATATGTTGATTAATTACAACGTTGTTGTCAATAAATGTTGTTGAATATTTATTAGTGGACTCATAAGTTTTATTAAACTCCAGATCAATTATATATTGAAGACTAATTGTGATAAAGTAAGCTACCATGTTTTCTCAAACAATAACAATTTGAGAGGTGTTGCATTAAATTTTGATATGAAATTAATTATTCGTTTATGAACGAATTGAGGAATCTAAATTTTCATATCGAATACATTCATGATATGCTTAAGGATCTTATAACTAAAGGTCTATTACCCATAAGAATTATGAAAGCCCTTATAATCATGAGGGGTTTATTAATGACCACGTACAACTGCATATCGTACTATGAATGATTAACTATTAATTTTCCTCATCAGTTTTGATTTTGTATGTCTCTTAATATGTTCTGCATGCATAATGACATATAGACAAATTATTATACAAATCAAACGTTTGAATGGCGTAATTGAAAATTTTTGATCATAACTACTTAGGTTTTAAATAAGGACTGCAGTATGATTAATGGGGGTCTTGAGCTGATGTTCAATTCAATAACTGTATTTCTCTACTCCATTTAAGTTTAAAGCTAAAATGAGTGTTAACTTCTTATCAGGCTTATCTAATACTCATAATAAATGATTACTCGGACAAGTGGGAGAATGTAAAAATAATATATAATAATATATATTTATATATGGCCATTATAATAGATCAAAATATTAATTATACCTTATTATATATTAGTTTGGTAATTGTTGATGGGCCATATTACCAATTATTAACTAATAAAGGGTTCCCCCTTGGGTGTATATATATAGAGAGAAAAATAACATCATAACCTAATCTTACACACATACAATTTTCTGTGCCTCTTCTCTCCTAAACCGGGTTCCTCTCAAGAACCCTAACACCATCCTTAACAATACATCCTAAAGGGGAACTCGATCAACCTGACAACTATGTCGTTTACATCCTTCTCCGATGCGGTTAGTACTCCCCATGCTATAACAGGTACACATATAATTATAGGTTTATCATAGTATTCATGTTTTCCATTATCACCATGAGGAATTGATCAGCATACTTAGCCAATTTCCACCACTATAAATGATGACGTTAGCAAACATATTTTTTTTAAAAAATGGGGATCTTGTGATAAAAAAGTAAAAAAGTTTGATAGGGTGAAGATAATTTTATAAGATGGAGTGAAAATGGTTGGTGAAAAATTAAATTTGGGTAGGTAACTGTATTTATTTCTGATGGCTAAAACATGCCTGCTAGGAGAAAAAAAATTGTCGGCTAAGCGAAACCGGCTAAATAATTAATTGAGTAGGTAAAAATATTTAATTTTGGGGGCTAAATTTACACCGACTAAGAAGACGGCTAAGTGAAGCCGGCTAAATATTTAATAGAGTTAGTAAAGTTGGTAAAATATTCAATTTTGTCGGCTAAAATTAGACAGCTAAATGAAAAAAAAGAAGGTGGCTAAGTGAAGCCTTAGCCTACAAGCCGAATTGGAGCCGGCTAAGAAGGAATATTTGGAGCCGGCTAAGTAAATAGACACGTATCCCGAATCCGGCTAAGAGTCAAAGATGCCGGCTAAATAACCTTAGATGTAGGCTAAGTTTAGCCCCTTTCACACGTGTCGAATTTTTATTGGCTAAAGGTGGGGCCCGTTTACTTTTCATAAAATTCTGTGCTCTATAAAGTGGTGGCTAAGGCTTAGCCTCCTTAGCCGGCTTCGGTGACGTGTCAGTTGTTTATTGATCAAAAAACCAATGTATCTTTATTAAATGGTAAGTTTATTGGCATGTCTATTTTTATAAAATTTTGGTCAAAGATATCTATTTTGGTAATTTTTTCTAAGAAAAAACTCTTAAAAAATTAAAGAAAATAATAAAAAAATCACAAGTCAAAATATAAATAAAAAATCAAAAAAGTAAAAAGAAAAACTTAAATATTCCCATGTCTTTCTCGTTAATAGAAAACCCTCGAAGAAAACACAATGCCAAAAAAAACATACTAATAAATAAAAAGACACAATGATTTTTTTTCCTGATTAATATTGTTTTTTTACTCTTTTAGAACTTGGAAGATGAGAGAAACAATTTTTTTTTATTTTTTTTTATTTTGAGTTCTTATTTTTTTAATTTTTTTTATTAAGAGTTTTTTTTTTCTACAAATCATTCCCATCTTTTTTATTTATATCCCCTTGGTTGAATAACTTAACTATATTTTACAAATTTGACATAAATTTAGTAATAAAGGATAATTCTATAAGTTCAACCAAAATTAATTATACATTTATTAAATTGTCATAAAAATTTGGAAAGTTATAACTCGTTTATTGTATCTTTGTTAAATGGTAAGTTTTCAAAAAAATCAAATTTGGAAAATATGTCAAAATTCTATTATCCTATTTATTGATTACATTTATTATTTTGTTTTCAGATATAAATCTTAAATATATATGAACGACATCTTTAAATGGTCTCTAATGGCTCTCTATATTCTCTTAAGCCATCAGATTGTTTTATTTGTGAATTGAGTTTTCTCATACTGTAAGGCCCCGTTACCGGTACCTCACATTTGGACGTTGGATTTACTCATCAACATAGTTCTAATCATCAGAGTTAATAAAACATTCGCGGAAAATAAAAACTTTCATAAATCATTTCATAACAAACCATAACTTGTCTTAAAACATCTCATCTTTCAAAATAAACAAAATATTAAACATAAACGTCTTGAGTCTTCCAATGCCAAATTCTTATTCAATGCCACGTGTTCCCCTCAAGCGAGCTGCCTCATCCTACTCACCCGCGTGCATAATAAAAGTCAGCTACGCTGAGTGAGTTCTAGTTAATCATACCTTATTGTAGGTTCCCTGGACGGATCACACGAGATATCCCGATATACACAGGTGCGGAATCCCTGTGTAGATCGTTACGGACGTAGAACACAAACACACGAATACGGTACGAACAAACCCACATTATATTAATAACTCAACACGTGATATAATCACAGTTACAGACTCTCGACCTCACGTCACTTGACTCACGAACAATAACTGACTTACACGAACAACTTGAACAACAAGCCGTAACCTATATAAATACACGACAACTTCGCCTCAGGCGAAGTTGTCCATAACTTCGCTTGGTTAACAAGTTCGCCTAAGCGAACTTGTCAACAACTTCGCTTGGTTAACAAGTTCGCCTAAGCGAACTTGTCAACAACTTCGCTTTAAACAAACAAATACATAAACAATATTACAGACTCGATTACAGACATTAGACATATGAACTACTGACATTTATGCACCAACAGACTCCCCCTTGGCAGTAGCTTCATATCTTGATCTTTCAGCTCTTGTCTCGTAATCCTGTAACTTCAAGCGTGCACTCCTTCTCTAACGCACACCGACACAACCCTTTGATATTTCCTTGCTTCATCCTTCCAAGCAGGAATATAAAAGATCTTTTTCTCGTTAAGCATCTTCAGATCAGCTTGCGATAAGTTAACAAGATGCATCGGATCGTAAACTCTAAGGATCTCTTGTTCATCCTCATCTTCCATCACTGCCTCCGCTGTCTCACAATCAACGAACCACCACTTTAGGTCTTTGAGCACATCCTTGGGCATAAGCTTCATCGGTACTTCTTTAAGGCACCGGATTGGTTTATACTTCATAACCATCCAAGGCTTTCCATCAGCTCTCAAACCTCTATCCTTGTCTTCAACAAGTTTCCCTTTCTGTGGTTTCAACAGCTCAAACTTCTTTTCCTTTATGCTCTCTTTCCATACGATTTTCCCTATGACTCTAGCCATATTATCATCACTTCGATTGATCAACCCCAATCTGGCTAAGTCTTTAACCTCACATTCAGGCAGTGTGTTTAACGATCTCAACATTCTTCTAAGGTACTGAACTCCATCATATCGTTTAATCACGAAGAGCCGCAACTGCTCATCATAAATCCAGCATATAATCCCTTTCTTTGCTTCAGCATAGCCCTTAGTATTGTAACTCTTCATTTTGACGAACCATTGAGCGTATCCTTCCTTCCACCTCGGCTGCTCTTCCCATTCAGTATCTTCAACTGCCGTCTGATCACCCATATCGGCCTTCTCATCCTCTGGAATGTCATGTTCGACATTTTCCTCTACTATCTCTCCTTCCTCAATCTCATTCTCAATCTCAATCTGCTCACCGATCTTCTCAATCACATCACTCGGCAGCACATCCTCATCAAACAATATATCATCGCTGAACATATCATCATCTAGTTCTTTCAACGCATCAATCACGTCATCACCTATATTCTCATCATCAACCAACACCACATCATCACCACCAGCCGCGTCGGCAGACTCCCCCTGAGCTGTGGAAGTACCAAGAGCTTGAGAAGTTCTTGGCAGCTCACCACCTGCATCTTTCGATGCATTGGGATCATCGTCTCTGTCGTTTCTCTTCTTCGTCCTGAGCTCGTTGCCTTTACAGCTCATCTCCCCCTGAGATGCCAAGAACTCCTTCAAGGCATCTATAATTTTCCCATGCTCAACCAGGAGGGATGACTGTAGTTGATTTGCTTCTACTAGGCGTTGAATAGTCTTAGATTGCTCTGCCACGATCCGCTCTAGTGAAGCTATTCTCTCTGAGTCTGAAGTAGGCGTAGGCGAGACATCAGAAGCAGGCGTAACCGCAGGTGGTACCATACCTGATAACCCTGCAGTAGTGACGACCGTTGACTCTACAAATCGTGCAGCAACCACCGACTGAGTAAGCGTTGGAGGTGGTAGAGACACAATCTCCGGAGTCGACATCTGGATAGTAGTGGTAGATGGAATGCCAGCAGATGATGTAGCCACCACGGGAACATCCGCAGTGCTTATACTTGTAACCTGTACAGAAGTAAGAACGATAGACATACCAGACAGTGCAGCCGGAGCGAAACGTACCATCCTTGAAGTCTCTCCAGCTCCCATACCTGCACCTGTCCTTTCCCGTCTTGAACGTCGTATCAGCTTATGTATATCTTCTTCCTATTCTGACTCATCATCATCCTCCGTTCTCTTTCTCTTCCCAAACGTTCTCTCTCGAGACACCATCAACCGTCTCCCCTCATTCATGATCTCATCCAAATCTGAGTCAGCCATCGACGTTGCTGCTCTAGTAACACTCACACCCGAACCCTGTGCAGCAGAGACCTGCACCTCTTCCAGCGGATCAACTCAGTCCATATCAAAGTAATCTTGACCACCAAATACTTCATCAAGATCAATATTCTCCTCAGCCGTCACAACAGGCACAGCAGAGGCAGCTTGAGTTGCTCTTGCCTGTCGCGGTTGAGGATCTCTGAACTCGTCCCCACCAGCAGGAACATACTCTGGGTTGATTAAAAACCCAAACAGTGGAGTATGCCTTGGATGCAGCTCAGGCTTGCTCCTCGCACTCGAAGTGCGGCATTGAGCGAATATACGCTTGCTCACAGATTCCACGTATCTGATCGGTCGTCTCTGAGGTAGATTCGGAGCCACATGGTTCAATATCATCTGGATGAAACGTGGATACATAATGAACCTCTCACGAGCCATCGCCCTCCTTTGTCTGTCAATCTCGTAAAAGACCATCTGACTAAAACTATAGCGTTTATTGTAAGTCAGTGCAGTCATTGCGGACTGCATGGTCGCACCCATACCGTCAGTGCCCGCCTTCCTCCCAGACATGCAAACTATCATAACGTGCATGAAGAAGCGCCACTGATCAAGCAGAAAACCCTTCCGTCTCTGTGTATCGCCTAATAGACCATAATAGCCCATTCGGAGAAACGCTCCATCACGAAACGGAGCCACAAACTCAGTTGGGTCGTCCCTCGTCTCTTCTCCAAACCGTAACGCCACCCGAATCTGTTCAGAATTGAACTGAACCTGTTGATTGTTCACAGTCGCTCGCATGACCGGGGGCTCAATACGACAATCGTATTCTACCGTCTGCCAAAAGTCTTCGATATTTGGTAAGGATATCGGCAGAGTCGTCGTGATAGCATGAAAAATCCTCGAGCGTATGAGGAAAGTAATGATCTCGCGGTAATCCTCAACGCCGCTCGCTTCCGGGTCAAGGGTGATGTACATATTGTGACCCGGGAAAAATTGCCTCTGATTGTCACCGTCGTCTCCTCCTGCACCTCCAGCACCAGCTACTGCGGCCATATCTGCAACAAACGAACCAAGTTAGTTAAACATTAAGACTTAGCACAAGTTCGCTTTGTTACCATGAGCGAAGTTGTGATAAACTTTTTATAGGCGAAGTTAAAGGTGGGGCGAAGTTGGGAACAACTTCGCTTCAGCTTTATGTTCGTCTATTTAACATTCAGTAAAATTGATCTAGGCGAAGTTAATGACAACATCGCCTCAGGCGAAGATAAGCCTCAGGCGAAGTTACGGATAACTTCGCCTAAACCTTAAGTTCGCCTGAATCTGAATCGGCGACAGTAAGGATTATGGAACAACGTGCAGTTGATGATTTCGTGATTAAGGAATCCGGAAAACATGATGTTAAGGTTATCTAGACGATCAAAGTGGTTCTTAACACGTAAAAACAAGTTTTTGAAAATCGGTTGAATGGCCGACGATTCGAGGTTAATAACCGGGTCGAAACGACCTAAGATTAATGCCCTTGTACATTGATGATATGATATAATTGCATCTCGAACCTTGAATCGGTATGAAATCTGGGAAAAAAATAACTCGGAATCGGAATAAACACAAGTTCGCCGGAAAATATTGGATAAGTTCGCCGGAAAAGATTGGATAAGTTCGCTGATTTTGAATAATGAATACTGTTGACCCTTAAAATCCTTTATATAGGGGCGGAGTTATACAGGCGAAGTTACGGATAACTTCGCCTAGGCGAAGTTATTCACAACTTCGCCTGTTTAACAACATCGCATGTATTTACAAAATCAAACCTTATAATTTGAACATTTTTCAATTAACTCTTTAAAACTTCCCTTTAAGAAATAAATGACATGATCAATTCTAAGTAACCAGTTAAAAAATCATAAAACTATCTAAGTACAAAAACTTTAAAAATTTAAAGTATAAGGGATCAAATTTCAGTCTAGTTAGGGACTACCACGTTTTAGAAAAGATCCGAACAGGAATCATACTAACTACGTGACTGTCACATAGATCCGTGTTTAGCTGTATTATGACATATAGAGACAGGTTGTAAGCAGGTATAACTTAAAGTGGTTATCATCGTGTCTGTGATACGAGTTAGGTTCGATTAAGCCTCAAAATTTAAGTGGGCAATAACTCAGAGATTTTGATGCCTCCTATCTATTCTCAAAGCGTATTTGGCTTTCCCCAGGTCACCCCGAATTGACTTCGACCCATAGTGTCTGATTAAACTTGTAAGTATTCTTGATCTGCTTCCCGTTCTCTTTCTTACTCCATGATTAAGAAGTCTTGATATGTTGAACTCTAAAATGTTTCAATAACTCATATATATTTATTTATTTATTTTTTTTTATTTATTTTTTTTTGTTATGATAAACTTTACATAGACTTCAGAGTAGTAACCAACTGCAAGTCCCGAATATGGATCACTGCAATTTCTTGAAACGCTATCTCCACGGGAATCAGAACACTTACGGGCTCGTGTATGACTGGGTAATCGCTTTTCTGCCTATCATTCGGAAAGATATATATGAAGACATGCAGAACTCGTAAGGAGTTTCCACGTAAAATCAAGTAGTTTTAGTTTGTATCACATCTACTTTTACACACCATAAAAAGTTACCATGACATACAATGACTGTCCTAAAGCCTTTTAAGCCTAATAACTTCACTAGTTAAGCACACAAAGTTAGTATATCTATCATTTTCCAAGGTTGGATCAATTTTCCGTTTAACATAGCAAGCGTACTTCATACGAAGTAGTAGACTTGAAAAATAATTTCATTTCCCGTTTTTTTTTTTAAATTTTAACATTAATCGCCCCGACCAAAACAAAGTCTTCAGGTAAACGGCTATCCCGAAGATCCAATGGATCAGCTGGACCGACCACATACTAGTATGTGTCCTTATAACTAAGTATGATCGACTAATTTTAAGCGAAAGAATGAAAACTCATCATAAACCGCCCCGGTCACAATCAGTAATCTGGTTAATGGCTATCCTCAAAATCTACAAGTAGAAAATGAGGACCAAAACATATCCGAAGACAAGTCCTTCAAACTGATGTAACCGACATATTTTTAAGCGATAGTGACCCCTTCTTTTTTTTTTTATTTAAATATTACAAGAAAAGCATGGTTACTCGGGATTGATCATCCCATTTAGCTCGATAAGGTTTTGAAATCTTGTTTTATCAAACGCTTTAGTATAAAGATCAGCGAAATTATCAAGCGTATCCACCTTTTCAAGCACTATCAGTTTCTTCTCAGCACAATCCCGTATGAAATGATGACGTATGTCAATATGTTTAGTTTTACTATGTTTCACGGGATTGTTAGTTACTGAGATAGCAGCTGTGTTATCAATGCAAATAGGAGTAAGTAAGAAATTCAGACCATAGTCGCGCAACTGTTGTTGAATCCAAAGAACCTGAGAGCAGCAGTTGGATGCTGCCATGTATTCTGCCTCACAGGTTGAAATTGCGACTGAAGTCTGCTTCTTGCATTGCCACGACACCAATCTGCCACCAAGAAACTGACATCCTCCAGTTGTAGACTTCCGACTCTTATTGCACCCTCCATAATCAGAATCCGTGTAAGCGACCAGCTCCAAGTCTCCTCCTCTCGGGTACCACAACCCCAGCTTCGGTTTGCCCTTGAGATACCGCAAGATCCTCTTCACACCTTTCATGTGAGATTCCTTTGGGTTTGCCTGAAAACGAGCACAAAGACAAACAGCAAACATTATATCAGGCCTAGATGCAGTTAAGTACATTAAAGAACCTATAATAGCCCGATACTGAGTTGGGTCCACATCTGCATCACCGTCTGACTCAGCACCCAATTTGTGATTGACGCAGATTGGAGTGTCGAATGGAGTGCTGTCCTCTATCTTGAAGCGTTTGAGCACATCATGAACATACTTCGTCTAATGAATGAACATCCCGTCCTTCTTTTGATCAACCTGCAATCCTAGAAAGAAAGTTAGTTCACCCATAGCACTCATTTCAAACCTTTTCTTCATGACGGCCTCAAAATCTTGACACATGGAGACTTTTGATGCAGCAAATATAATGTCATCCACGTAGACTTGCACCAGCAGGAAGTCGCTTCCATCTCTTTTGAAGAACAACGTGCTATCAATTTTCCCTCTTTCAAAACCATTTTCGAGCAAGTAATCTGATAAAGTTGAATACCAGGCACGAGATGCCTGATGTAATCCATATAACGCCTTGCTCAATTTGTACACGTGATCTGGAAAGTCTGGGTCAGGAAAACCCGGAGGTTGCTCAACATACACAACCTCATCAACTTTCCCATTCAAAAACGCACTCTTCACATCTAGCTGAAATACCTTCATCTTTTCATAAGCAGCAAACGCCAAAAACAATCTTATGGCTTCCAACCTGGCGACAGGAGCGAACACTTTATTATAATTAATCCCCTCTTGTTGATTAAAACCTTTAACGACTAGCCTCGCCTTATTCCTTATAATGATCCCCTTATCATCTCTCTTACACTTAAACACCCATTTTGTGCCTATAGCATGCACATTCTTTGGTTTTTCAACCAAAGTCCAAACTTCCATCTTCTCGAATTGAGCCAACTCTTCTTGCATGGCTTCGACCCACGAGCTGTCCTTTAAAGCCATTTGATAATTCTTCGGTTCAATCTGGCTTATAAAGCAGGTGTACAGGCATTCATTGATTATTCCTGTCTCCTTAATGCTTGTATAAACACAGGTGTGCTCATTCAAGCTACTTCTAGTTTGTACACCGGAGGACACATCACCAATCACATTCTCCAAAGGGTGATCTTTATGAATTCTCGTGGTTGGTACAGAACCGACATGCAAATTGTCTTCCAAGTTAGAAGAGAGCTCGTCAATGGTTGTTTCATGCTGAGAGTGAAATGGATTGAAAAATTCTTCTTCAGTCGAGGCAGCAGGGGTACCGATAGTGTTTGATGAGGAAGGTTGACAATCAGCTGTCTTTGTAATAGAATGTCTTCCTCATCAAGGATCATCTTCGTTGCAACTCTCTCTTCTTCTTCAGCAATATCCAAAAACGGTACGTTAAAAGACTTGAAGAGTTTAACATAGTCGAAAAACTCAGCAGGTCCGTTGCTTGGTTTTGGCGGTTGGTAACTTGTGATGTCGGTGTTACACACCACCTCAACCTTGCTGGTCGATGTATTGAAGACACGTCTGTTAGGAGTCCCAACAACATAACCGACTAAGATTCCTTCATCGGCTACTTCACCAAATTTAGAATTTGTCTTCAAAATCGAACAAGGGGACCCGAATGGTTCAAGACCACTCAAATTGGGCTTTCTCCCATGCATAAGCTCGTAACACGTTTTATTAAGTCTCTTAACCGTTAAGACTCTGTTCAGGACATAACAGGCTGTAGCAACAGCTTCAGCCCAGAACACCACAGGAAGCCTCGAGTCAGCCAGCATTGTTCTGGCTCCTTCAATTAACGTTCTATTCTTCCTTTCAGCCACTCCATTCTGTTGCGGTGTATACGGAGCGCTGTATTGGTGTTCAATCCCTCTCTGAAGGCAGAAGATCTCCATCTCAAAATTCTTGAACTCCGTTCCATTGTCACTTCTGATGAACTTAACTGTTTTACCCATGACGTTCTCAACTTTGGTAATCAAATTCTTCACCATTTGAGCCGTCTCATCTTTCGATTTCAGAAAATATACCCACGAATATCGCGAGTAGTCATCAGTGATCACCAAGCAGTAAGAAGTACCTCCTAGACTTTTTGCATTCACGGGACCGAAGAGATCCATGTGAAGCAGTTCTAGAGTACTGGCAATAGAGTTGACCTTCTTGGTGAGATGGGATTTCTTGTGTTGCTTTCCCTTTTTGCACGCAATACATTTGTCTTCAAAATTGAAACTTTTTAAGGGAACACCCAGCACAAGCCCATTCCTGACAATGTGGTTCATCTTCCGAAGATGAATGTGTCCCATCCTCCTGTGCCACAGTTCGGATTCCGATTCGCTTGCTTTCGTCATTAAACATGATTCTTCCGTGGCCATTTCAGTAGACCTCATATCCATCACATAAGTATTTGTATCACGTGGAGCTTTCATCACTATCCACTCGTCTGGTATCTGAAAACCAGGTTTCAACACGATCGCCTCATTCTTCGTGAATTGAACGGTATACTCCTTATCACAAATCTGTGATACACTCAGCAGATTGTGCTTCAACTCTTCTACAAAGTTCACATTCTCAAGAGTCATTTTTCCATTGGACACCGTTCCTCTTCCAGTAATTTTGCCTCCACTTTCACCGGCAAAGCTAACTCTCGCTCCTTGAACAGGTTTTAAGTGGTGCAACAAGTATTTGTTACCCGTCATGTGCCGGGAACAGCCGCTATCTACAATCCAAAGACTGTGGGCAGCCCTGTTCAACTGTCCCTGCACAATAAAGCAAAAGATTAGAATTTTGGGACCCAAGACCAATTGGTCTTGGATCTATACATCCCGAACTTTGGCTTTTCACAGTTAGTATTCGTATAATTTCTGTAAGCCCTATTAGGAAACCACCTTGGAGATTGAGTGTGGGACCTTCCAAACCTAAGTGAATTGAAAGAATTATATCTTGTGGTTTGGTTATTTGCATTGTAAAACTGAGGTTTGTTTCTGTGAAAACCTGAATTAGTTACATTTCGAAATTTTGAATGGTTTTCATTTTTAATAGTATTAGTCTTATTCTCAGTTTTATTAGGCCTCACACCTCTGAATCGCGGCTTCAGAGGGCAATCTGCAACAAGATGTCCTAATTTATTACACCTAAAACAACACCTATGCTCCACTTTCTTTTCAAAGGTTGTTTTGAATCTCGAGGCAGTGTTACCGGCCGTTCGTTTCACATAAGGTGGGACGTACGGGTTTAGTGGAGTACTTTTCTTATTAGTTTTATCTTTTTCTCCACCATTGAGTAACACATTCTCCTCTTTTGTCTTACCTGATTCGGACGACTTCTCCGAATCTGATGAGACTGGACTTGCAACAGAAATATTCACACTTGAAACAGGCGAACTTGTTTCGCCTTTACTAACAATTGGTTCTTTACTCGAAACCTTGATTGGAACTGTCTGAGGAACTTCAAAATCAACAGATTTCTGAACACTAGGGTTATAAGTATAATTGTGGTTATAAGGTGGTGGAACCTCGTGATAACCAATTCCTCCCCTCTTCGCAGAGGTACCTTGATCACTAGCAAGGTGATCAAGAATAGCTGAGGAATTTCTGAACTGCTCAAGTTTTCGGTTCAGTTCCACCACTTTCACCTGGTGGTCAGCAATCTGTTTTTCTCGTTCAGCAATAAGTTTTGTCTTTTCTTCCAAAACCTCATAACTTAGATCTATCACTTCAATTTTTTCAGCAAGTTTTGTTTTTAAGCTTTTAACATCTTTTTCACACGCTTTTATTTTAATTTTGTAACTGTTCTCTCTTGCTTTCATAAAGTGATGATCTTCTTTAAGAGTTTTAAATTCAGCATCTAAACGAACATACTGATCAGTTATGGTAGCAAGTTGCTCAGACAAGTTCTCACATTTAGTACATATAGGTTTAGAACATACCTCGGAGGACTGGTCCTTGAGATCTGCCATGAAAGCTTTTTCCTCTCCAGTAGCTTTCACTACTCCGGTGACCTTCTCACATTCTTCATTCTCAACCTTAGCCATATTTGCCTGCTCAAAAGTTTCATCCGAATGCAGGTTCCAGTTGTATTCACCTGCTTCTCTAGACATCATGGCACTGAAATCTTTACTACTCCCATTGTACTGTGCAGACCTGCCTTGACCACGTTCAACTCTCTCGTTTCTGCACTCTTTAGCAAAGTGGCCGTTTTGTTGACAGTTATAGCACCTCACCTTAGTCTTGTCGAACCCAGGCCTGCCACCAACAAACTTTCTCCCTGTCTTCCTCATAAACCTCTTCACCCTCCTCATAATCATGGCCATCTGCCATTGTAGATCCATCTCTTCCATATCATCAGCATCTATTTGGTCATAGTCTTCATCCAGCATCGCTGGATCAACAACCTTCCCTTGGATATAGTTCTCATATGAAGCAATAAACGAAGCATATAGGCCAAACTGCTCTTCAGCAGATTTTGACGCTCATTGGCATCTTAGAGTAGTTATTGCTTGAAAAACTTGAAGAGCCACTACTCTGGCTTGCTGTCTGTTTGGTACCACTTGATCCACCGGCTACAAAGCAAACATCCCCATTTGAGTTTACTGACACATGCCCCTCCTGTGAAGACTTGGCACCCGACTCGCCCTTCGAGTAGTAGGCGGCAGAATCAGTCTTTGAACTTGAATTGGAGTTTACTTTAGCACCGTACATGCCTGGATCTTGAACCTGATCCATAGATGTTTCTTTTCTTACCATATTAAGCTCAAAATTTCTGAGCTTGTTGACAGTGGTTTCAAGATCATAAGTAGGGAAGTCCTTGTCCTTCCCTCATCAGTACAGTATACATCTCCCATTTTGGTGGGAGGGCATCGAGAAGCTTCTCAACTATTTCTTCTTCTCGGTAGGAAATAGAATAGTTGCTCAGCTCAGTCATTAGATGATAATATCGGGTGATAATATCATCTACAGATTCGTTCTTCAAAAATTTGAAGACGGAAAACTGAGTTTTGAGCAATTTGATTTTTGAAGCTCGAATTCCTACATTCCCTTCAAATCTGTTCTCAAGAGCTTCCCAAAGCTCTCTAGCTGATGTGTATTTTCTGAATGTATGGAGGATCTCCTGTGGAAGAGCCATTTTGATTGCAGCATGGGCCTTGCTCTCGGCCCTCATACATCTTCTTCTCTTCCTCTTCCATCTTACTGTACTTTTTGATCTGGTCCCTACCTTCGTACTCCATTACAGGTGGAATATAGCCATCTTGGATGCACACCCACATTTTCGCATCCTGGTACTTTACATATTGGATGAACCGATCCTTCCATGCGACAAAATCGGTTCCCTTCAACAACCTTGGGGCCTTTGTAGCTGACCCCGCTTCAACTTCCATCTTTACAAGCTCCGAGATGTTGATCGACGACATCCTTCTTGAAGAGAAGAAACCTGAAAAATAATTTTTTTTTTTTTTTTTAAGTAATAACTTCGCTGGATCTTTCTTAAATTCGCGTGACTGGGCGAAGTTGAGAATAACTTCGCTTAGGGTGAGCGAACTTAGGAAGTAGGCGAACTTGAAGAGAACTTCGCTGAGTTAGGCGAACTTGAAAAAGTAGGCGAAGTTGTGAATAACTTCGCCTCTCCTTATATCTTCGCCGAAACCCTACGTATCCTGACGGCAAACTTCGCCTGATAAACAACAAACTTCGCCTGACGAACAACACAGTTTCTGCAGATCTGTAAAACGGATTTTAACGAGGTTTTTTGACGGTTTAAAGGCTTGAACACACTGGTAGGAGGTTAGAATGAGCAAAAACACCGAAAACCACGTCCCGCGAAAAGTCGAAACGGGACGAATTCTACACCCGCGTGAATATCCCGAACCACACAATCGAGCAAAAGCTCTGATACCAATTGTAGGTTCCCTTGACGGATCACACGAGATATACCGATATACACAGGTGCGGAATCCCTGTGTAGATCGTTACGGACGTAGAACACAAAACACACGAATACGGTACGAACAAACCCACGTTATATTAATAACTCAACACGTGATATAATCACAGTTACAGACTCTCGACCTCACGTCACTTGACTCACGAACAATGACTGACTTACACGAACTACTTGAACAACAAGCCGTAACCTATATAAATACACGACAACTTCGCCTCAGGCGAAGTTGTCCATAACTTCGCTTGGTTAACAAGTTCGCCTAAGCGAACTTGTCAACAACTTCGCTTGGTTAACAAGTTCGCCTAAGCGAACTTGTCAACAACTTCGCTTTAAACAAACAAATACATAAACAATATTACAGACTCGATTACAGACATTAGACATATGAACTACTGACATTTATGCACCAACAGACTCCCCCCTTGGCAGTAGCTTCATATCTTGATCTTTCAGCTCTTGTCTCGTAATCCTGTAACTTCAAGCGTGCACTCCTTCTCTAACGCACACCGACACAACCCTTTGATATTTCCTTGCTTCATCCTTCCAAGCAGGAATATAAAAGATCTTTTTCTCGTTAAGCATCTTCAGATCAGCTTGCGATAAGTTAACAAGATGCATCGGATCGTAAACTCTAAGGATCACTTGTTCATCCTCATCTTCTATCACTGCCTCTGCTGTCTCACAATCAACGAACCACCACTTTAGGTCTTTGAGCACATCCTTGGGCATAAGCTTCATCGGTACTTCTTTAAGGCACCGGATTGGTTTATACTTCATAACCATCCAAGGCTTTCCATCAGCTCTCAAACCTCTATCCTTGTCTTCAACAAGTTTCCCTTTCTGTGGTTTCAACAGCTCAAACTTCTTTTCCTTTATGCTCTCTTTCCATACGATTTTCCCTATGACTCTAGCCATATTATCATCACTTCGATTGATCAACCCCAATCTGGCTAAGTCTTTAACCTCACACTCAGGCAGTGTGTTTAACGATCTCAACATTCTTCTAAGGTACTGAACTCCATCATATCGTTTAATCACGAAGAGCCGCAACTGCTCATCATAAATCCAGCATATAATCCCTTTCTTTGCTTCAACATAGCCCTTAATATTGTAACTCTTTTTGAACATGGTAGGGACTGCCGGTTTCTCTTCGTTTTGACGAACCATTGAGCGTATCCTTCTTTCCACCTCGGCTGCTCTTCCCATTCAGTATCTTCAACTGCCGTCTGATCACCCATATCGGCCTTCTCAACCTCTGGAATGTCATGTTCGACATTTTTCCTCTACTATCTCTCGTTCCTCA